>NW_021939546.1:1665706-1812257 GCF_001715985.3 Manacus vitellinus | reverse complement strand
CCTGGACATGGCACCGCGCAGCAGCCGCGGCAGCTTCCTTCTTATAGGCCTTGAAGAGGAGAAGCCCGGGAAGAGGAGAAAATGGTGCGAACAGCGTTATTTGTCACACCGCGAGGGTTCTTGTCACTACATAAAACTAACTCTAAACAACGCGCGACACTGTTAGAAGTCCTGAAGACTCGAGGGTTGGAGTTTTTCATTCCTGTAGTTTGACCGCTTTTGGTTGCCTGTGCAAGTGTTACTTTTCTGCTTGTCAGCTGCAGGGTTAGCAGGGTTAGATGCAATTCGGGAGCTTCACTTTTGTGTTCTTATCTTTAAATGTCAGCTCAACCTACTACCTCTTAAGCTTCCTTGTCCCGAAGAAAGTTTGCTTTCCTTTTTTTTTTTTTTAATATACGTCGTTAAGTCTATGTAAGTTGTTATGTTTAACCAGGCAAAGAATGTGTGTCTGAATTTATTAGATAGACAATTAACCGAAATAAGAAGACCATAAATGGAAAGTATTGAATTTAATGCTCAAAAAGAAAATAGAAAGGCATGTTTTGAAAAGGAGAAATTTTATTTCCCAAATGCTGTTAAATTCTCCTGTAATTTTGAATGTTAGCAATGTGCTCAGTTGAGTAACAAAGGAAAAGAAGGCACAACAGAGATGTAGCAGTCTACTTAATATTGTAGCACGTGAGATGGCTGAAGGCTAAGAATCCATCTAAAATGCTGAACTTTAATCAGTGGCTCATAAGTGCTTAGGAAGAATCACTATGTTAATACAAACTTGATACGATGATGTATAAGCTGGTAAACCTGTTTGAAGTGGTGAGCTGTGTGAATAGCTAACTATGGTAGTGTTACAGGCAAGATAAATGGAAGCAACATTTCTGTAGAAGTACCAAGAGTGAGGTTCACATTACTTTAAACAGAAATGAGTGAAGTATTTTGGGAATGGGGAGGGTTTGTTTTTTGTTTTGTTTTGTTGCTTTTTTTTCTTGAAAGATGAGACTGACAGTGATATTAATAAAAAAAAAGAAGATAATATAAAAAATAGTAATTTTTAAAAAAACCAAAACACAACAACCAAACAAAAAAAATCCAGGATGGATTAAATTCTTTGGTTGCACTGCCTCTTCCATTATATATGGTAACTTCTGTATTGATAAATACAGTTCCTCAGGCAGGACAGAAAGGTAAGAAGTTAACACGGGAATCCCGGGGGTTTAAGCTTTGTGAACTGCTAACTTTTAGGTATTTTTAAGAGGAACTTCTGTATTAGAAGGAAACATTGTAAAGATGCTATTTTGTTTGTGTTGGTGTGTATTAGCAGTGAAACATGAAAACATTAATATAACTCTTCTTGGTAATACTTGAAAACAAATTGCTGTTCATATACCTGTACATAAAAGTTGGTTTAGTGGTATGGCCCGAAAAGAAAGAGAACTGCTGTGAAGTGTGAGATACGCCATTTCACACATGTTTCTTCAGGAGGGAACTTCCTCAATCTAAAGAACTCCGACTTAAAAAGTGCTTATATGTAAAATGGGCTTTTGCTTGCATATTGCAATCCTGCGCAGAAAGATGAGGAAGTTGTAGAATGCGTGGTTACAGTAAAGGTTAAAAGGGTCAGGTGGTTGGATGGATTTAGATCATGGACAATGGTTTAGATGTTTTGCTAATACTCGTGAAAACTTACTGAAAACAAGCTAAACCCAGTGTAAATCCCAAGCTTGCTCCTGACATGGACTCCAGAGCGAGTATCAGTCAGTGATCAATATAATACATTGCTTTCCGCTGTTGCGTGTTCTGCATGCACTTGGTTATGACAGCCCTGTGTACTCCAGCATGGTATAAGTAAACTGTTAGGCTTGGGTCAAGTTAATTAAGGTGGATCACTAGTCAAGAATCAGTTGAACTCTCCTGATAAAAAGATTGGCAGACTGTCACAGCTACTGACTTAACAGGATGTGAAGTGGATTCTGAGAAAATATGAAAAACAAAAGACCAAAATAGCTAACTGCTAATAAGAAAGTGGTGGTACATGTACTTGTTTCAAAGTGTACTGGGCTTAATTAAACAGACCTTAAATAGGCCCTAGGTTGCACTTCTCACAATGACAGTTTTGTATTTTAAAAAAGTGACTCCATAACTGATAAAGCAGTTTCTTAAAAACCTCTGCTAGCAAATATCCACTTGATATTTTTGTCCCGCTTTTCCTACAAAATATGGTATGCATTCTTTTATAAGATGTGGAAAGTATGTCTTGCTTCTTAGCAGGTTTTCAGCTGAGTTTGTTCAAGGTGAAAAATGCAACACTTATTCCTCAGTAGTTAGCAAATGCATAATATGAAGTAAACTTGGCATTAAAAATCCTCCTTTTGGTTTGTTCTGTTTAGAAGCTTCACCAGTGAAATTGCCTGATTACTAAAGATTGAAAAGATTACATAAAGCCAGATTACCCTTTTTTACCTCTTTTTATCTCCAGTACAGGTTTTTTGTAGGAGGGGGAATGAGTTTGGGTAAGAACCACTATTGCTGATGTTGCCTTCCATTCCATTCGCTTAGAACTTTGTCCACCAGGTAAAGGAGCCTCTCCAGTGCTTGTTCTCAGGTTAATTGCACAGTCTTTAACTCTTTGCTTCCTGGTGGAAGTTGCAACTCTGTTACTTCATAAAATTGAACTTTAAGGTATGGTGCTGCAGGCTGTTAAATAAGGCATCTGTGAAATAAATTTTGAGTTTCTAATGGAAAAAAAGTTTATTCGGGTTTTTTTTCCAAATCATTATTAAAAAGAAAAGAGAAGGTCTTTTGTGAAGTTGTGTGTGTTTCCAAAGATGTGTGCTTTCATTGGCAGTGATGGTAGATGTCAGCATAGTAAGTTGATATGACTAGGTGAACAGAAATTATTACTAGGAATATTTAAATAAAATTATTGTGTATGCATAGTAATTACACTTTTGTACTTTTAGATGTTCACTACCACTTCTTTTCTAGACAGTACTGTAAATCTTTTAAACTTGGGGCTTTTATTGTTGATGTTACAGGATTTATTTTAAGAAAATTTTAGGTTCACTCAAAATTGTGCTTTCAAAACAATACTTGTTTAATATGAGGGGAAAAAGAGCGTATTACTTGGTTTTATTTGCTTAAATGAAATTGTTTGGTCAAGATAGACAACTTGGGCTATGCCCTGAAGTACAGCATGTAAGAGATCTTCAGTTATTTCAAATGGAAGTGTAAAGGACTATGCCTGGAATTAACTTTTAAAACTCAGCCATAATACATATTTCTAATATCACAGAACATTGGAAAAAATGTCTTTATTTCCATATTTGTCAGAATAAGGGGATTTTTAATGGATATTTTGTTTTAATGCTGTAGTCATCTAAGTTCCTAAGATGCTGTACTTAGGGATCTTAAAGCAGAAGTGTTATGACAGAATCATGTTTGAAATCTCTTGGTAACTTTTTTTGTTTTTTTTTCAATAGTGATGAACAGTACCACAACTGAAATATAAACTGAAATATATGTAAATTAGGGTTATATGATGGCACACTCACTGTAGTTTTTTGTTTGTTTTATTTTTCCATTTCATACCTGGGACGAGAATTTTCATAAAGTGAATGTGACTGAACAGTGCTCAGTATTGATACATGATACAAATTGAACAGTTGAGTCTTAGATTATACAACTATGTTTTGTATGTAAATGTATATGAAATTGGGCACTTTTACCTTGCCATGTTGGGTTATACTACCAGGTGGGACTCTGAAGACCTATATTTCATTCCTGGCTGCTCTGCTCTCATCTAGGTGACATTAGGCAGATGACTTTGCTTATTCATGTCTCAGTTTCCTCATCTTTAGAATAGAGGTAGGGATGCTTGTTTTTTTAGAGATAAAAAGTACTGGGTATTTATTATTAGCTGTGGTCAAGTGCCTAAGGACACCATAAAAAGGTACAAGTAACCTAATTAATCTGTTTTGAGGAGGAATTGTAATTGGGTTGAACACTCAGCAGTAAGACTGCCTTCAGATAATGTTCAGCTAGAACAGATTAGCTTTCAATAATTTTGAATCACTCTTGTTTCTTCAGAAGAAGAAAATGTCACATTCAAGTGAAAATATCCTGAACTAGTCTACTGCAGTTTAGAAATGAAAATGTGTGTACAGCTGCTTGGGATTTCTTAGGTCCCTCCAAATGCTTTCAGAACTGGTGGATCTAGGGAAGCGCTTCAGGTTTTTTTCCATTTGTGGATATATATTAGTCTTTGAACAGTCCTCTATTCAAAACTTGTATTAGTAAAATATACATCCTGTTCTCAGTGGAACATAAACAGTCCTTAAAATACCTTTAGGTAGGTGCATGGGTGGGGTTTTTAGTTTTGTTTTGATTTAGGTTTTTTTCCATTTGTTGAATTCTGTCAGTCTGTCTATTAACATAAAGAACTTGTATATGATGTAGATTTGTATACATTTGACTGAATTTTCTTTGTCAGAGTAGCTGTCTTTTTAAGACCCAGATCTGTTATTTTAACTCATAATTAATTATTAGTGATGGCCAGTAGAAAAGTATTTAGTTACAGTATGTGTAATAGTTCTTCTGGAACAGTTTTATACATTGTGAGTGGTCATTTATTACAGTGTAACCAAAAGTCTGTAGTAGAATAAGTCGATAAACATGTCCTTTACATTGGGAAACAGTGGTTTAAGAACTTAATGATAGGATTAAGAATTTTTTCATCAGTGTCTCAGTGCTTTGCTGAATTAGAGATAAGACCTCTACTTAGATTCAGAGTAACAAAGCCTTATATGTGTGTTATATGCAATGCAAGGCTCAGTCTGCTTTTTTTGTGCTTTTGCTAGAAATCACTTGTACAACTGTTACAAAATGGTAGATGGTAGGCTTTTTATTTGTTTGTTTTGTTTTTTCTCTAGTGGATTGTAAATAAATGGGTTCGGGAATAGACTGAGCTAAAGCATCTCTCACGAGATACTGCTCTGTAGCATGGGCAAAGCATTTGTATGGTACTTTGAAGCTTTAATAATTAGTACTTGTTCTGCAGTTCCTGGTGCAAGTAAAAGAGCATCTTTGCTAGTGTTTGGGGTGGGTGGGGGAGGTTCTTTTTAGAAAATGAGATTTATGTTGTAGGATCCAATCCGTGACCTCTGTTACTTTGAGACCCAATTCAGAAGTACTACATTGAAGCAGAAACTAGTAGTGCCATTAGCTAACGAAATGCTTTGGGCCTGTCCTTACAAGTAACATTATATCTGATATATGTGTTTGTTTATTTGAACTGCAGCTAAACAGTTATGTCACAGTGACACAAATCGACACCATTTTTGTTACTGCCATTTTACACTACAGGTTACTTCCTGTTTGACAGCTCACCAGTGAATTGAACTACTTGCATGGCAGTCTGGGCATGCATCCTATGGATCAAAGTGCTGCTCAGTGGATTTTCTCATGATTTTGTGGGATGATTTCCCAAACCTTGAGGAATTCTGTGACTATGTGTCAAATTAGTGAAGTTTAGTGTCATCCATCAGCTTTGCTGGTGCAACTTCTGGCAGCTGGTGAGGATGATATGGCTGAGTTCTGTGGCAAGCAGACATTCACATGAACAGGATAGTAGTGTGCAGTTGCAGGCTTATGTTCAGCTAAATGGACCAGCCCTGCTGGGAATCCTACTGCTGTTGCACTCTGGTTAATAGAAGAGGCTGAAATCGAGTTATTCAGGCTAATGCTTTTAACTTAACGAGTAGGGCGAGTTGAGACAGTTCATGGTGAGTTACCACGGCTCAGTTGTGGGACCACCAGCTGGGTAGTGGTGATGTGATTGTTTTTTAAGAGCAGGTCATACCTTATATTTTTCTTGACATGAGGTGTAGATGCAGTTTCCTATAGTCTGTATCAGCATTATGCCCAGGGTGGCTGTACTTCCTGTTTACTGCTGCTGCGGTGTACAGAGCACTTCTGGAGTGGATGCACCGAGATGGCAGAACTGTGCTCTCAGCAGTGCAGTTTGTGGCTTCCGCAGCCAGGGAAAAAATAGGACTATTAGCGTGAGTGTATTTCCTTAGGACAGCTCCATCTGTACTAAAAGCCTTTATTATTTTATTATAGATATATAGATAGCTATCAGGTACCAAATAATAAGTGATTGACTGGGAAGGGCTGGGCTGGGTTATGAAAGTTTAATGTATGCAGCTTTTCCCTGTTCCTTTTTCTTGAGACATAAAGAAAGGTTGATATATGTCAAGACCCAGGGAGGGTTTGCTCTGGCCCATCATACAGATCAGGATTAGTAAAAACCTTAATGTGGACATGACTAAATTAGTTAGCTTTTTCTGCCTCCAATTCCTGTGGATTTCTTTAAGCCTTGTCTTCACTGGAGATGTATTGGGTTTTAAATGACAGAGAATTTCTGACTTCTTCTCTAAATAAGTGCAGATCAGAGAGCTTGAATCAAAAGCCTGTAATAGGTGGTTCATGTCTGCAGTGTTATGTATGGGAGTCCGGTGCTGAAGCAAACTGGTTTTTCTCTTGAGTTTTTTCAAACACTTGTTACCCTGCAATATGGTGGTAGGGCTCACAGATTTTAAGTTTCCATTAAACACAAGAACATGTTAACCTGAAAATGAAAGTAGCGGAATCAGTTCTGTTTCTGTTGAGTAGAACCAGGGAGACAAGCTTTCCATCAACTTTCCACAGTTGTTATTAGAGTGTCACAAAATACAATAGGTAGCCGATCTATAGCCAGGAGAAGGAATAATTAAGTCTGCAATACCAAGGTACTAATAGATTGTATTACAGTTCTGAGATAAATCACAGGAATACTGTGAGGCCCTGTCTGTCAGTGTGATAGAAACACTCACAAGCAGATCTGATCAGAAAGGAGAACGTTTTGTTTGTCTGACTACAACAGTAGTAGTTTTCTGAACTAGTGCTGGGCCTTAAACTCAGAGAATATTGCTCAACTCTTGGAATGTAAGGGCTGATATACCTTTTTGCTAACTCTTAGAAGTTAATACTCAAAGTGCTTAAAGATGACTATCATGTACATTTTCTTTAATGAATTTTAAAAATTAAATACATGTACATATACTTCATAAGTACATATATAACATTCTTCTATGTACTCACATTTGTTAGGCTATTGAAATAAATAGATTATTAAAATGAATAAGAAGTGAGAGTAAGTGTAGCTGTTATTTACCTGAAATAGTACTTGCAAATAATTTTGGTGCATAGGTGTTCCAAAATTATTCTTTTATTCACCTGTATGTAATTTTTTTCATATATGAACTTCATGTAACTTTTGAGGAGAAATTGAGAGTTGATGATTAAAATAGGCAGAAAAAAATCCTTTTTTTATTTCAAAGTCCCACACACAAACTGGCTAATTAAACAGGAAGTCATGGTGTGGTTCAGTATATCACTGCTGCTATAGTTGGCTTGTGAACTTAGGAACTTTCACATATGTATTTTTGAAAACTGTCAAAAGATGTACTTCGTTTGGTGTTTTTGTTGCAGATCACTAAGATGTAAGACGGTTTGTGATGTAAATTCAGGATGGAAGAGTTCTGGTTGCCTCACTGACCATGTCACGTGCAGAAACTGGACGCTTTGCCCGTGCAGACTTGAGGCTGTTACTCAAAGAAAGTGTCAAACTTTGTCAGCTGGTACTGCTGCTGAAAGTGAGGATGTTCCATATTGTGTTGCTTTACATTTGCACAGACAGCTGTCTGGTGAACAGATTTTGTTGTTTTGCTTTGGTGAGGTTTTTTCACTCTAAATTAGATTGCAGTCAGATCAGGTTCACAATCCAATTCCCTGTGTGGCCATGTAAAGGTTTGTACTGGCATATATCAGTGAATGGTCTGGGGCAGGAACAAACTGTTAGGGGCTGGGACTGATGGTTCTTTAGGATGCTTTTTTTTGCCTGCAGTGGTGGTTCATGCAGAAAATGTTTATCAGATTACAGGCTGAGATTTACTCTCATGTATGTGGCTTTAAGCTGAGGACTGGGGAAAGAGTCCAATTCTGCTGCGGATGAATATACAGATAAGGAACAGTCCAAACAGTGTCCGTGGCAAGTCTTTTCTAACTTTGTATTCTTCAAGCGGAAAGTCTCACAATATGCATGTGACAGTGAAAACCTGTTTGTCTGAAAAAGCATTGAAAATAGTGAAAATGTTGAAAGTCATGCATGAATAGATAATGTAGCTATGTTCAGTTTGATGTGGAAGGCTGAGAGCAGTGCTAAGGTTTTGTAGCAGTATGCCAGGTGAATGTAGGGATATGACCCAGCTTTATTATCTAATTTTCAGAAGTTACTGTTAAATCTTTTATGCACTCAGTGCAAGAAGTAGTTTTGAAAAATCTTGAGTATTTTTGTAATTTCTCTAAAATGAAAGAAAAAGTGAGTATACAATCAAAATGGATGGGATTGAATTTTGGAGTGAAGGCAAAGTACTGGGCAAATAATACTATCCATAAAGATAAGGAAGAGAGTGAGGTATTACAGTTTGATATGAATACATCTGTCTGTTAATGAATAGCTCAATAACTGTGAGACATTTGAATATTCAGTAGGAAAAAAATCCCTAACAGTGATGAGTTGAATGTTTGCAATAACAAAATATCTCAAAATAGTCACATGAGCATCAATTAAAGTTAGAGAACTTTGAACTATTGTGTACAAGACTGATGCTGTGTTTCGGAAGTCTAGCCAAATTTAGGGGGGGAAAGGCCTGAGAATATGGTGCAGAAATAAGAAATTTGAGGTAACAAAAGTGATTCAATGTTTTCAAAGTTCTTGTGTTCAGTTAATTTCAAAATTATCAATTCTTTCTTACTGACAAACTCTGAGTGTATTATCTTAAATTTGTATAGTTGAGATGAAGGATTATATTTAGAATAAACAAGGAAATTGTTTTTGATTATTTTAAGTGTTCCAAAGCTCTCTGCTAAGAACTGGGTTTTGTGTAATGTGAGCTAGAAACTTTATGCCAGTCCTTAGATAAATGGAAAAAACTTACTTGGTTCTGTTATTCTGCATACTCTTCTACAGAAAAAGGTACATAACCCCCTTTATTATAGGTTTTATGACTTTCTCTGTTTACATCACTAAGGTTATTGGATATGAGATTGAAGTTTCTTTTTCATCATTGTGATGCATGTTATCACTTGGATTTTTAAGTAACATAATCCCAAAAGCATCCAAAACTATTGTTGAGAATTTAGAAGGAATGCAGATTGACTGTGTGGCCTGTTGCTTTTTGCAAGCATACTGTGTAAAACCATCCACTGCTTTTCAACTTCTTATGTTTATTTATATGGGAAGACACTGCAAAACAATTAAGTGGAATGTGTTTTAAGAGGATGTTTCCTTTATAGATAGATCTGCATAAGACATGACAAGATTATTTCTTTCCTAATACTCTGATCATATAAGCTAAAATTATAAGACAAATGATGACAAAGAAGTGTCAGCTTTTCTTAAAGCTATTAAGCTCTGCAGTTGTAAGGATGTGTGCTGCCTGCCACCCACCTGGAGCACATGGAGAAATACATGGGCATAGCCAGGTGGGGAGACAGAATACAGTAAACTGGATCTAGCAAAAGGTTATAGAAGACAGAGTCAGGGTTTCAAAGGCTTGTATCGAAAAGTATCAAAATAAACATACTACAGATCTACAGAACATTTTAAAATCAGCAAGGCCTTTTTGTAGGACGTGTTCTAAACTTAGTGGCAGCAGTAGGAAAGTAAAAGTACTGTAAATCGTACATGCCTGACTACTAGTGTAGCATTCTTGAACTGCTGCCCATTTGGGACTCGGCAATCTCCTTTAATGGAAGCATGTTTTCTTCAATATTTGAGTTTGTTTGTTACTTATTTATAAGCTCATATAAAGCCGGTGTTTTAGGCTGAGGATGATTGGATGTCAAAAGTTATAATTTGCAGATTATAATATCTATATTATTAGAGATTCTTAGGAAAACTACTTAAATGTTGTTATTGAAACTTAACCCATTACTTATGATTTTTCTTCAAGTTGCTAGGATTTATCTTTGGTTTCTTCTTTCCTGAAGGGATGGGAACATGACATTTTGAAATATAAAACAGATAGTACTTAAAAATTAGAAAAAAAAATTTCTTTCAAAGGGTTTTTTAATGGTTGTTCTTTACTTTATTCATACCAGTCAGTGGGAGTCAAACTAAGTATTTGTCTGTTGGATGAAAAATGTAGTTTTTACTATTCATTTTTATCTAGCTGGTTCAAATATGATTCTTCATCACATAAGCCACTTCACAAAGTAACATGTGGATCTTTTTTCCTTTTCATTTTGTAGATGCACTTTTTAAATAAAGGGTGTATCTTTTGGCATACTTTGTATGGCAAAGTAGATGGTATCCACCAGCAGTTAATTTTTTGTTTGGGGGGCAAACTCCTTTCTTGAATTCTGCATTTAGTTGTAATATAGTACATAATGCAGAAACAATTTCTGATTGTTATTTTAATTGCTTTAGAAATTGGTGTTCATCTGTATTAGGATTCCATGCAAGAGAGTGAATTTATTCTCAAGCTTTAATTAAACTAATTCTAACAGATTTTTTAGAAAGTTCTTAGAAGTTTCTTAAGTGCAGAAGGAAAAAGAATGATGGTCTGTTGTAGAGTGGTATTCAGTATCATGATCTATTTGTCAGGTTAGCAGCTAGCACTAATTCTAAAGTACCCTTTTTTGAAGTGTTTCTTTTTGCTGGGAGTAACTCAGTGACACTGTCAAGGCAGCAGCTGCCTTGCACGTGGGAATTGGTTTCTTTAACTCCAGTGTGATTCTTGAACCAGAAGACCTGGGGTATGAAAGAAAGGCAAGGGAGATGCAAGTTCTGCAAAAGGTCTCCCATATTTGTATTTTTTTCCCTTTCTATAATAGACAATACTGTTTTATGAACTCAGGAGTAGCATTTCTTTTATTTTGCATTTAATTAATTCACTATCAATTAAGGTTTGTACAGTACTTCAAGTAAACAGATTAGTAAAACTTAACTAGAGGCATATTCTGAATTGATTCACATACACTTTCTGAACTATACAGCTGAATTATTTTCTTCTTGATTTACATCTGTCATGTAGTAGTTTCTGCAGATTTCCTTCACTGATTTTTGTCTTGCACTTTGCTAACAACGTACATTGAAAATGTCGGATGTTTCTAATTACTCGTATTAATTTTTCACTGTTATAAAATAATCTGTTGACTGTCCTGAAGTATTTATATGTTTCTTTAGTGCAATGAATATACTTGAAGCTTAGTACATCGTGAGGTACATCTACTGGGAATTCCTGCAAATCTGCGATACAGAAGCAGTGAGCATTTTAGTGGCATGTACTGGGAATGATCAGAGCTGCTCCTTGCTCACTTAGGGTTAGCAGAAGGAAAGGGCTGGCTGTGGTTCTGGCATCTTCAGAAAATGGGGAGAGCTTGTGCCTAGAAGCAATCATGCTAGTTCATTGTGTCCTGATGAGGTAAAACAGTGGGAAGGGCATGAAAAAGAAACAAGTAATGCTCAGAGAGGCCAGGAAAGTTTAGAGTTGAGAGGATGGTAGCCTGATCTAAATATAGTATCTTAGTTTGGAAAATGGTGTAGACAGATTGGGACTGTACTTTATTTTTGTGTAGTTTAATTTCTTTTTTTATTATGGAGACTGATTTTTATTTTTATCCTGTGACTCTTGACATCTTTAATAGAATGCTTGAGAGAGCATCAAAAGAACACACCCCACCCACTCACAATCGCCCTCTTCAAATACAGCTAGGAAATAGCCGCAACCAAATTGTAAATTTCTGTCAGAATATATGGGTCTCTTTCATCAAGTGGAAGGTATCTTCCTGCTGGTATTTTTCAGTCAAAAGTTAGTTTGTATATTTTTGTCTCCTAAAGATGAGCTGCCTTAGATTAGATAGCTCATTATAGAGGAATACATTGTAGATACTCTTGGGAATGCAGCAGGTTAAACTTCAACCATAAATAGCTTCTGACTGCAGTACTTTCTTTCTTTAGCTTAAAGGACTTCTTCATGAAGGTTTTGCTGAATGTCATATCTAAAGTATTTTTTTTGTAGCTCTTGGTTATTGATAAAGCAGAATAATCTACTTCTATTTACCACAGTTTTGATGCTACAGTTTCTGTTACTACCTAAAGGTTTTTCTCAGGCTGCTAACTGAAATGCTTCTGAGCTGAAATGAAGTGGAAAACTTTTAGCCTTGAAGAAGAATGCCTTGAAAGTTATGAGCATACCAAAATCAGTTACACTGGAATATTGGCAACAAATATTGCTAGGGCATTTTTTGAAATTGTAAGTGTGTGGGAAAACTACTGTTCATATGTGCCCTGTAAAACAGAGTGAGGCTTTTAATATTCAAAAATAGATCAATTTAGGATATACAGAGATTACATAACACATTCAAGATTCCATTCACATGGTTGGTGCTGGAAGACATATAGAATGCATGTGTAACCTTCTCTTCTCTGAAAAAGGAAGGGTATTGAGGTCACTAACAAGTATACCTCATTGTGGGTTTTCTGAATGCTCAGCAGTATAAAAAATAACATATCATTCCCCTAATTTAATGCAATTGTAAGGTGAGAACTTTTTGCCATTGATATGTATACTTGGGTTTATAGAATATCCTATAAGATTTAGTTTTGTAGGTATGTCTGTACATGATGCATTGAAAAGCTGGTTTGTGCTGCTTTATATCTGTTATGTTACAGGTCTCATTGGTGCATTGGTTATTTTGAAACCGATGCTTCCCATTTTCTGTTTAACTGATATTGAAACTGTGCTGATGACAAGAGCTAGATGGAAAAGAGTCCTAGGCAAGTACCTATGCAAAACAGGAAACAGCTTACTTGGGAGATGGTGCTGAGACTGAACATAAAAAGTAAAACTTGTTAAATATGCATTAGGCAATCCTTTGCTAAAATCCTAGACTTTTTTCAACACTTTTCACTGCAAACTTCATATATAAGTCAGATGTTCATTTTGGGTCATAAGAAAGTAGATTTAATTAGAGTACTGTATTGTAGTCAGTAGGGGATCAGGGCTCCTAAAAACTAACAAAATGTAGAAAGTTTTTAAAACCAAAACTTTAAGCAAATTTGTATTTAGAAATGTAAACATACTAAGAACTTTTTGTAATCCATATAGTAAATGAAATCACCTGCCTCTTTTTCATTGCTGTTGTATGTAAAGCAGTAAAGTCAGGCAATTTTCTTTTGGCTTCTGCTGTAGTTTAAGACAGGGTTCTATTTCTTCATGATTCTATAATGCCTAGGGAATTCTTAAATAGAAAATGGACATTAAGAGCCAATGAGAAATTTTCTACCATATTCTAAGGGCCAGAGGAAGAAGGATTGCAAAAACACTATTCAGATGTATCACAGCATACATCAGTGATGCTCTGTAGAAGTCTCAGACAAATGGGGATGTGAAGTAATGCTTCCATAAATAACTCTGTGTTCATCCATAAACTTTTACTGGAAAGGCATGGAATGAGATGCCTGCATCTCTGCAAGTGGAATTTTGGGTGTGGCAGCCCCAGTAGGAAAAAGTGATCTTTTCTACTGACCACCTGTAAAAGATGAAGAAAGGATTTAAGGAGACTTTCCCATCCTTCTTTTACTGCTGGAGGTGAAAGTAGGAGCAGGATTTCCAGCTGGGTGGAGTATAGGCTGTGAAATTCAGTAACTTCAGATATAATAACCCAAAGTACTGAGAAAGGGTTCTCAATCCTAGAATATAGCATAGCTTCTTGGTATAAATACAAATATACATCCCTTTCCTGTAATAACAGATTCAGGTATCAGGCTGGGAAACCCATAAGCTGTGGTAAAACCACTGTTGCAAAGTCCTAGAAAGCAAAAAAGTCTGGTTCCTTCACAAGGATCTAGTATTTAGCCACTTGGCCTCTTGCCTCATGAAACAGATGTTAGTATTATCTCTGATATGTCTTGCTGCATTTATAATGTACAAAATAGTTGGCTGCTAAAGGTGATGGCTTAATTACAGTGGAATGTAGACTCTCAACTCTTCCATTAGTTTTGCAATGGCTAAAAATAGCTCCTGTAAAATATAGTAAAGTTAAATGGACTAACATCAGTAGTCTGTGCTGAAAGTTGAAATTGCCAGAAACAAAGAAGTTTGGGGGTTTTTTCTTTTCAATTGATAATTATTCATGACAGAAATGGAGGTTCTGAGACCACTTTGTTGTGCTTTTCAGATTAAAGAAGTTAAGTGTATTGGTCTTTAGCAGTGTCCTGGTACTTGTATGTGTTATTGAGAAATTCCTGTTTATTAGATGAGGATTTCTTTTACATCATTTCAATGTTAACCTGCACTAAAAGAACAGAGAAGTTCCAATTGTAATGGCTTCTTTGTGTGGTAAGACATTTCAGCATTCTTCTCTTGCAGTTTAGTTAGACTGTGTTACATTGAAGTACCACCACTTGAGATGTGGCAATTGCTGATATTGTGATTTGTGGATGAGCAGAATGGTCAGTCTGTTGCATTATCTGAGATAGATAATAATACTTCTGTAATAGAAGCTATTATATAATTTAGTTTTATCATAATAGAAGAAAAACACCTTACAAATGGGAGTGGACCTGATTGTCGGTATTAATGGCTGGGGTTTGAATTCCTTGGGATTTTATTTTTGTATTTCTGCATAGTAACTAAAACTCCTTCACAAGCAGAAGTTTAACCACACACGTTTATCTTAATGTTAACATTACAGCTGTTGAAAATGTATAGTTGCAATGTTAACTTCACATTAAGGTAAGTATATTTTTGGATGCACGCCCAACAAATTATCACCTTTGTACAGTGTGCACTGAGTTTGAGGAGGAGTTATCGAAGTCATAAGGTGTGACTGTGACTCATGTCTGTTGACTTGACCTTTCTACCTTTGAAAATCTCTTCTACTAAGTTAAATATCACATCTTGTAGCTTGGTTAAAGTAATGATATTTTTTCTAACATCTTGAGCTGTATATGTCATATTATTCTGTTCTGAATGTTAGACAAAACCAGGTAAATATTTTATATTTAAAAAACCAATGAAAGCATTTATATTGGGATAACATAAAAAATTTACTTTCTGTAGCAGCAGAAATCCTTGAGTTTAGGTGTTTGCTTTAACACACACTTCCACAGATATGCTGAAACTAGTATGGGGAAGGGGGAGAGTGTTTCTGTCTTGGGGACAGATTACTAGTTTCTGTATTATTAGTACTTAGAGGCAAATTCTCCACACAACATTTGCATGACCTTAGCTTTATCTTAGATAGTTCTGTTTCTTGAGTAAGTCGTGTTGGACTTGAAGTATTTCAAAGCCGTAAAACAATTTCTTGCACCAAAATTGAGCTTAATGTAACTACAGAGGAATCAACCAAGTCAAACTGAGACAAGTCTAGTGATAAGAATTTCTCTCAAAAAAAAAAACCCTATTGTTTCAGTCTCTAGCAGTAATTCAAAATGGGTGTATTAATTTCTAAAAGAAATGGATATCCATATGTACTATTTGGCAAGTATGTTAAAATACACACTTTATTTTAAAAGCACATGCTGTATATATTCAAGAAGTAATTCTAGGCCATTAGGACAAAGTTGTTTATATATTTATATGGTACAGAAAATTGCAGATGTTTACATGATTAAAACAGTAACTCTTGTGTTTATTTGAAGGTGTTTAAAATAACAAACAAACCAAAGTTCACCAATACCTAAGTCCCTTTCAATGCATGTATTTGCTATCAATTTTAAAACTTAAAAGGTTCTTATTTTAAAGCAGCCTCAAACTGTTAAACACTCAAAAAGAATAATTTCTCTGCTGTTTATCAGTCTTCATATTTCTATGGGATCTTAAGAATTTTTCACCAAAGTATGTCTCAAAAGAAGACTAAATTTTCCAGTTCAAATTTAGAAAATGCAAAACAAGTTTGTGCATGAAATTCCTGTGTTGGCAGTAGGAGGTAGGACACAGATGCCTGTCCGTTTTCACTGCCCAGTCCAGTCCAGTAAGTGTACAGCTCCAGTTCAGAATCTGTGACTAAGGGACTTAGTCTTAAAATATTTTGAACTTACTTCTCTTTCATTTATTGAACTGTCACTTAATCCACCTGGCTTTCCTCATCTTCCAGAGGGGTGTGTGTATTTACCACATTATGAATATATGCTATGATAATGTTGCAGGAATTAGGTGAGAAATTATCATTTCAGTGCTTTGACTGCATGCATCTTGGTGAGGCTGCATTTTAGACTGAACTACTTCAGTCTTCTTGACAAGTTTTATGATACATCATTATTGGTGATATTTTCAGTGTGCAGTGTGGTATTAACATTTCATAAAATCTTTTTCCCTCTATCTTGAAAAAGATTGTTTATGTTTTGGTATTTAATAGAGTTTCAACTAATGTGTGTGGTCTGCTTGAAACCATACTAATTGTGTAAAATGCAATTTTCTTCTGAGTATATTATTCTCATATATTACGAGAAGCTAAATGAAAACTAAGGCAGCGGAGTCTCAGAGAATGGAGGAGTGGTGGTGTTATAGGCGTCGTTTCATGTGCTCATCTTATTCACGGACACATGTTAATAAAGGTTATGACAGCAGGCCCTATTCATTGTAACTGGGATTCTGCTGTTTCTTTTTCACATCTGTAACTAGAAAGATTAAGGTTTGTTTCCACCATGCTGGACTCCATTGGAATTTTTTGGCAGGGAGTAGGAACTTCAAGTTACAGATAAAAGCTTGGAAACTGCTGAAGTGTTTGTACCATGCCTGTTGCCAGAATATCTAGTCACGCTTCTTGGATACTGTAGCCATCTGTGACCTCAGATTTGGGTGCTCATCACCTGTGCTGTGCCACAGCCTCCATCAAGTCCTTGTGATCGTGAGAAAGGTCACTGTGGGGATTTTCTTTCAATGTCACGTTTCTTTGCAAGCCTCTTTGCAGGTTCTTCTCCTTGTGTAAAACCATCAGAAGCTGCTACAACGAGAAACAGCTGAAGGTTGCATTTCTTAAAATGTTTTCATTCCCTTCTGTAGCAAAGAAATCTCTCTCTTACATCCCTTTCTCTAACTGCTGTTGGCACAGCACTGCATGGACACAACTTCCAGTTCTGTAAGCAAGTCTGTACTGCTGTTGGAGCACATTTTGGGGGGGACATGTTCTTTGTGTTAGTAAATGCTGGCCTAATCAGGGATTGTTGGTGGCTGGAAGCCTGGATGTTAACAAGGAATCCCCAGGGAATTGTGTTACCTGTTTAGATGCAGTGTTCTGGGGCGGGTCACACAGCTTTTCATGGAGGAGCTGGAGGACCAAGTGCTGCAGCCCAGCAGCTGTTACCTGAGTAAAAGCAAACATTCCTCCTGAAGTATTCATCGGGACAACAGCTCAGACTGGGAGAGAGGGGCAGAGAGGACCAGCTGATTGAGGACCTCCCTATTTTAAGGAACACTTTTTTGTTTTTTTTTTTAAATCTGTTTCATCTCTTATAGCTGGGCACTCACTGTTTGCTCACAGGAATTGAACCCCATTTAATCAGTGTCCTACTTGAATTCATCCACATATAATGCAGTGCACTATGGATATTTCTGCCTTAAACAGCCCCTTGTTACAAAGCAGAGAACTGTGACTGAGATTAAATTTAAATCCTGATTTGTGACATGTTAGCACAGCAAACTAATGCCAAAATCTATTAAGCCTCCAAGATTTTTTTTTTTGTTCTTGACGTTTGGTGAGTGCTGAGATCTTGACCACAATCACATTTGCTTCTGGGCAGGAGGAAATAGCCCATGTAGTTCCAGTAATCCAGACAAGCCTTCACATCTGGTTTTATGAATGACTTCGGGGGGAAGGGAAGTTTGCAATTGATTAACATTGTTCTTAAAATCAAAGACTACTCTAGTTTCAGGAATTACTGTAGAGAACTTCAGGGACCTTGGCAGTTAGCTCAGAAAAGCAACTTTTTTCCTTTTCCTCTTTTTTTTTTTTTGTATCCTAAAAAACTATTCAGAACTTATATTAAGAATCATAGTAGTTCCAAATCTGTAATTCCAGCTCTTCAAAATTAAATTACAAATTTAATCATGCATAAGATGAAAATCATGAAAATCTTATTTTTATATTCAAAACAAGTATGCTTATATTAAATAGCCAAGCATTTTAGCTATACTTGTCAAACAGGTTTTCTTACTGTCTAATTGTCTGTAGAAACTGTTACTAAAATTCAAGACCATGTAAAAACAGAATGCCAATACTTCGAGGAAAAAATATAAGCAATTTTACTGTGAGTTTTGATATTGTCTGGTTTGGGGTTTTTTCTAAAGGGAGGTTCAGTGTGTTAATAGCACATTGGAGTGAAGTGTAAATAATGTGCATGAACTCTCATCGGGTGTTAAGCGTGCTCTATTTGAAGGCTCCACTTACCTTTCTATAACAACTCCTACCAGAGGTCAGCAATCTAAATTCTTGCTCTAGTCAATATTCTCTATATGGAATATATGATATAACACAGTACAGTTGTACTGTGCTCTTAGGAGTAAGTCTTTGGGAGTTATTAATGCCCAGGTTTTTAGAATTATCTTTTTTTTCCTAAGAGATGGCAGTTTTATGATCTCGTTTTGAATTCAAAGTCATTCAGTTTACACAACTTGAGCAGATTCTCTAATATCTTCAGCTTCTTGGGCCTCTCTTCTGTTCAGCAGTGCCTTTGCCATCATTCAGCAGTTTAGGTGTTTTATTAAATGGGATTTTGGATGGTAGATGCAGTATCTCAAGGCACCTGCTTCACCAGTTATTTGGTTCAGAATTGACCTGAGGCAAAAGTGTAAGTGCCCTATGGGTTCTCATAAACAGTATTACTACTTTCTTTCACCACATCAGCCAGAATAGACTGTATTATTAAAAGACGACCACTACTCATTATTTTCAGCAACTATACTTAAAGCATTTCCCAGGAGTAGAGAAATTGAAGGCTGGCATCTTGAGTTAATCTATGTAAATAGATAGTTTTGAGCCAGCAATCGAAGTGAGGTTGAGTCTATTGCAGAGGGAAAGCTGAATATGTTGACTCCTTTGTTTTTCTTTTTTTTTTTTGATAATCAGTAGTATCTAATTTGTGGTCCTTGATAGTTTATTTTGATAAACATAGCTTTGGTTTCATTACGTGCTGAAATGCTTCAGAAGTCCCCAGTGTGGCTCACAAACATGTGTTTTCCCACTGCAGAGGTGTGCACTGCTGCCTCCAGTTGCTGGGTGGGCGATGCTGCCCTTCTCTGCTGCTCAGGCCGAGAACTGGGTCACCAGCAGCTGCTGTGCTGAGTAGTCCAGTGTTGGGACCTCCCAGCAAGGACTGGCCCTTCTCTTCTAACCAGCAGTCAAAACACTACCAGAATTTAAAAAGAAACTGAGAATCAATAACTGGCTGCCCATTCTTTTGTCTTGGATTTTAAAGCAATGAGGCCTGTTCTCTGTTTTGCCAGCAGGAGTGGTTTAGTCATTATCTGTTCAGAGCATTTCCACTCTTAAAATATTTTATGTTAAGTGATTCTGAGAGGGAGAGTAAAGGAAGGAGCTGTGCAAAATTCAGTGATGGCTTCTTGACACAGAGAATGTGAATGATTTCTCCTGTCTTTGCACCCTGCCTGCTTGAACAGTGCAAAGGAAAGGACTTGGGCCCTGCCTCCATCTGTTGTTTCCTTTAACAGATTTAATTTTCAGGTTCAGGGGACAGAACACCTACAGCCTAAAGGATGTGAGGCTCAGCCTGGGAGGGAGTTTATCCAAGTGGGGAAAATAATTTTTTGAAAGAATATTCAGCTCTAACAGGAGACTTGTAATAGGATGTCATCAAATAAAGCTGGAATATCCTGTATTTTAAGTCACTTCAGTTTAAAAAGTGTATTTTTGAGTTAGGAGTTCCGGGAGCTGCTTTTCTTAAAGAAAAAATCCTACCTCATTTCTCTTACTCAGCTATTAGACATTCTGTCCAGTTGTGCCAGTGTGGGCATTATCTCCATTTTAAATGCTTTTGAGGCTGCTCATCTCTGCACTGTGAGGATCTGTCTCAAACCTTTGCTGCATCCCAGCAGCAAAACTCGTCAGTGCAGACTCATCAACAGGCCCAGAACAGCTTCACATTGCAGAACACATTCTTGCTCTGCATTCACAGTGACCTTCAAGGGTCACAGGGGTCACTGGGTGCACAGTTGCCTCCTTGGAAGAATTTACTTCACAGTGACCTTTGTGCCAGGTGACATATCTGGGTAACTAGGTGAGAGAGTACTTTTTGCTCAAAAGTATCATTAACTCGGAATGTTAGGAGAGACTGAAGGAGTATCATCTGTGGCCTTTGGGGGGATTTAAAGATGAATGTTTAAATGCACAGACAGTGTGACTAGCTTCCAGTGTTGGTATCCACAGTGTTAACTCTCAGCTTTCTTAGAAGCAGATTGAAGAAGACAGCTCTGTATCCTGAAACTCTTAGGTCCAGGGACAAAGATGCTGCTAAGACTGCTTAGGCTGAGGAGAACTTTAACTCAATTACTGCAAATTTGGAAGACAAATTACTAATGATCATGAAGATCTAATTTCATTGAAGACTTGCTAGAGACTATATTTGGAACAAGGGCTCCAAAAACCTGTTTATGGAAGAACATAACATCCCTTTAACAGATGGGATGTAGGGCTTGTAGAGGGATAAAAACCTCCCCTGTAACAAAATACGTTATTGTTCAACAGATTAACAATTAACTGAAGTCTCTTTGGTAAACCCTAGTGAAGAATATTTCTGAATTATTTATATTTTAATTACATTGTTCTGTTTGAGAAGTGTGCATTCTTGGCATAATTTTAGCATACTTCACGTGCTATTGAAACACAGAATAAAGGTTTTCTTTTGGGTTTGGGGTGGGGTTTGGTGGTTTTGTTGGGATTTGGTTTGGGGTTTTTTATTTCCATTTATTGTTTATCTTCCTTCTCTGAACTTTGGAAAGTGTAATATCCTACTTCGTGGGGGTAGATGATGAATTTATTTCTAGGAAGCTGCAGAACAGGCACAAGGGATTATGGTTTAAAAATACATACTTTTTATTTGCAAACTTTTTTTTATCTCTGTTTTTAAAGGCTGTATAGTAGTTTGTGAATCTTGATGTTCTTTTTCTACATCTGAAATTTTTATATGTTAGAAAAACAGGGAAATCAAAGATCTTAATCTAATTTGGATATGTTTACTGCTTAAACAAATAGTTTGCCATACAGTTGCTATATTATTTTATTTTCAGTTTCAGTTTTTTCTCAGAACAAAACACTCAACACATGGTTTCCTTCATTGTGGATATGCACCTTTTACTAGTTGCTCATTGCTATTGATTATTCTAATTAAAAGAAAGTTGATTCTTTTTATATGCCTATATATGGAAACAGTGTCATGTATTTCCCAGTCCAACTATTAATAGCCTTTCTGCATCTGCATAATTATTTATTTTAATCTGCACAGAGAAATGCACTCACAAGTGAACTTAAAGTAAATTTGCATGAGTTTTTTTCCCTTTTGTTTCTCACTCAGTTTGTCATTTCTACATTGCTTACTTCCTATCTTTCTTACTGATAGTCAAATTCTATGGCAAGATAGTGCTTCTGACTGCTTTTAATACTTAAGAATCCTTGAGCTGTTAACTTTTTGTGCTAAAAGTAGCAGCTGCGGGTAGAAATGTTTTAATGAGAGATTCAGGAAACCTATAAAATTATAGCTGAGGACTAGTAGATTGGATCTCGCTTATGGAAGGCAGTTATCACTGCAACATGCACAGATAGAAATACTTTGACCTACATTATCTGTTGTCCTATATGGTCCAGGCACAACCTTCATGATCCAGAGTCTTTTGGTTTTGTCTTTTGAAAACAAAATTACTGTGGACTATCTCTAGTGATTACATGTTCTGGACATTCTTCAGTTTATTAGCTGATGCTGTCCTCCTTGAACTGCTTCCCAAATGTTTTCTTCTACTGTTTACTCTGTTGTATTGTTACTTTTTACAACAACAAATAGTGATAACAACTAATTTTACAGCAAAAAACATTCAAAATTTTAATTACCCCTTCAAATACCTTACTGTCCACCCAATTTTTCTGAAGTCTAAGTAATTTCATTATCATGCTTAAGAAAATTTACTGGAATTTTGGTCTCTTGGGTAGTTACGTGCAAATGAGACCACATGTTTATTAATGAATTAGGACTGGATCAAATTCTAAGTTCAGGAGAACCCTTCTTCGAACTTCACTCACTTAGCTCTACCTGGGACTTCTGGGTAGGACCCAATGTCTACTCAGTGTCCAGGGTCCCTGTATAAGACAGAGGAAATTCTGTCACATGTGTAATTAATTGTATTTGACTTTTATTGATGTAGGTTCTCTAACATGCCCTTTGTGCTCTTACTTCTCAGTGATGTGTGATTGCATACTAGGCACAAGCACGAGCTCCTGTCTACTGGGGATCTGACATTTCATCCCTTGCTCCCTTACTGCACCAACTCCTGTTCATCACTGCAACAATTTTTTCTTTTCATTTCAACCTAGCTTGCCTGCACAAGAAAGCAAGATTTTTTTTTTTTGCTATTATTATGATTTTTTTTTAAGTGAAAGGCTTTACTTGATAAAAATAAAAAACCCCTAGCAAATGACAAATCTTCATAAAGATGCCAGTATTTCTTTAAACAACTGAAAACAACACCATGTTTTTTCTTTTTTTTTTACAATCTTTAAAAGGAATCTATTCTAATGAATGTATAAAAATTCATCATAGATAATAATTGTTAGAAGTTAGTCTTATTTCCTATATCCATCTGGTCTATTAAAACACAAATTAAATCTAGAAAATTACAAATGTGAATCATTAGCTCTGGGGCATATAACTGCCAGGCAAGCAGCCATGACAAATCCAAAAGTATTTAAATCTCTTGGTGTTAAAAATAGGCATAGTAAAGATGTCACTAAATATAAAATCTGTTGTAAAATGTAACTCCAGTGAACATGTAGTACCTTGTGAGATTGTTGCTTTAGGTCAACGTTGGTGTAAAGCCCCAGTTCGTAAATGTTCTTGCAAAGCAAGTGTTTAGCATACAGGGACCTGGCTCCAGTCACTTTAAGTGTGTGGCATGTGTTGACAGAAGCAGTGTTTCCTGATGGTTTTGTTACTGTTTTTCTTCCTAGGGGGATGCCAAAGGTCTTGTAACCTCTGAGAACGTGAGCACTGGCCAGAAGTTGGACTTCTCAGATACAATGGTACAGCAGAAGCTGGATGAAATAAAGGACCAAATCAAGCGGGAAATAAGGAAGGAACTTAAAATCAAGGAGGGAGCAGAGAACCTCAGGAAGGTCACAACAGATAAAAAGAACTTGGCATATGTGGACAACATTTTGAAAAAATCAAATAAGAAGTTAGAAGACTTGCATCATAAGTTACAGGAGCTAAATGCACGCATTGTTGTAACGGATCTAGAAGATGTTGCAGGTACTATGTGTTACTGTGAAATCAGTTTTTCCTCATAGCTGAGATAAGCTGTACCCCATTTCACTGGAAAAAATTGCTCTGTGAATGAGCGAATCCATAGTTGGCAAGCTTGTTACTTATGTATGTCTCCTTGTTTTGATTCACAAGTGAGTGTACAGTACTTTTCAGTTTCTAGGGAACACTGTATTTCATGGACTGTGAGTTCTTCACTTTCAGTTCTTACTGTATTAAAGTATTTTCTCAGTCACTGTAATATTTCCTAGTAGCTTTTCACTGTATAAAAGCAAATATTAGTAGCTTTCCCAGTGACATTCTCCAACTTACACTGTAGGCATCAACATTAATGCATCTTTTTATTCTATAGGAGAAAAATCTACAACATTTATACTTGAAAGTTTTGTTGGGTGTTTTTTTTTAAACTTAAGACTTAACTCAGAAAATGTTTTTATGTTATGCTGTTATCTGACTAACTTATCAAACATTTCTTACAGTGACACTTCTTAGGATGTGTTAAGTCTCTAGGCTTTTCCACGGCAAAGCTACCATTTTAAAGACAATTGGAAATTGTTTTCACAGAATCACAGAATGGTTGTAGTTAATGGTTTTAATTAGTATTTTCTGTGGTGTGGCAGTGAGTCAATACTAATTTTGAATGTATTTTTTAAGAATACCAGGCTTGGTATTTTAAGATGGAATGTTGTGAAAGTAAACAGTCCTTTTTCAGCTTTGTGGAATGACCTGCTGGATACTGCCAGCTTGATGATTTCACATTGCACAGACTCTTCTTGGCAAAAAGTTAATAAATGTGCACGAGCCATTGAAGGTTTATGCGAAGTGAATGCAAACCCTAAAGAAGCTGGGGCAGCAGAACAAAAATCTGCATCGTCCCTGTGATGGAAGGTTGGTTACCATGAGAATTTAGGAAAGTACTGGCAGGACTATCTGGCCCAGTGACGTACTGCCAAGGTGTTCAGGTGTCCATGTGTGGTCCAAGATGGCCTGCACAGCGTCCTCTGTATTCTCTGCTCTTTTTTACTTTTGATCTGTGCGAGATACAAGAGGCGGAACAGGGACCCAGCTGGAATTAGTGAGGCAAAGTGGTTGCTGCAGCGTGAAATGGGAATGAATACAATAATGTGTGCTTCTTAGGTAGCCACTGGGCTTTTGGTAGGCATAAAGCATTCTGTTCCATATCAGCTAAGGTTTATGAAAATCTACCTAACTGTCGACAGTAGTGTGGCTTTTAAAGGAACAGGAAGAGTGGAACAGAAAGAAAATGGTATACAAACTGTGTATAGACCAAATATTAAAAATCTGTGCAGACATAAATTCGCAAAATTCGTCTAGTACTAGAACTCAGAAAGTGGATGAGCATGAAATGCTCTTGTTGAAATTCTCTCTTCCAGTGTAGCATTTTTAAAACCCTTGTCATAATGAGTTAATGAGCAATATTGTCATTGTGCATGTCTTCGGAAGTGCAGTAGAGGTTCAAAGGATAAAAGATCAAGGTTGATAAATTTATGTGCTTCTACATGCTTTTGATGTGTGCTAAACTTGTTAGTACCATGTTTTTAAATTTCATTCCATTCTAAGTGCTACTGGTAGATAGGTTGTACAGTCTTAATTATTGAAATATGCAAGAAAAAACATATTAATTCTGTGGAGATCTTTATATTATCTGTAAAGATCTTTATATTGTCTGTCTTTTATACTGTTTGCCTTGTAACTTGATTGCTTGTCTTCTTCCTCATTCATAATCAGTAGTTCATGGAGGAAGAGCACTATCAGTGGATGTTCTGTGTGTCCTGAGACCAATGGGTGCGAGTCATCTGGGTGGTAATCTCATTTTTAACAATGAAGTCTTAGGTTTGACTGAAGGTATTAGTGAGTTTGGCCTTTGCAAAATAGGGTTGGTAATATAGAAGCTATGACATGCAAGCTGTGCATGTGTGTGTGTATGTACACACACTCATTATTCAGGAAGTACATAGACACATAACCCTAAAGGTCACTGCCATCTGACGTAAGATACCTCTGTGGAGAGGTCACAGGTATCTCAGTTTAGGAGTTCTTGCTTTTGCTGGAATCAGCAGTGAATTTAATAACCATTTACTGATGAATATGGGAGCTCCCCGAATAAGTGCATTGTTTCCAGGGGTTATCTTTATTCCATGTTACTGCTTTTCACTTTAGCTTGTGTTTGACCTTCTTCTGGTCAGTTAGTAACAAGTTATTTAAAAAAGAGAAGGAAATATATGGGAAATTTTTAGGCTGTGCAGATCATGAATGCTGAAAATAAGTTAAAGAAGGGTTCGAGAACTGTGGGAGTCAAGGTCTGTGTTCTCTTTATGTACTTGAGTATTTTTCAGGGATGGCCCTGGTTTTCATTCTGTCTTACAGTATATATTGTTTAGGTTTTTGCAGGTTCTCAGTAGCAAAGTCAGGATTGAGATGCATTGAGGTGATGATCCCTTTGACTCATCAGGCCTGAACTCTGAAATTTTTTATTCTGTTGACTGGTTGAAAGGTCATTATGGTAACTTAAAACAGTCATTTAATCTTGCCTTGTTCCTATATCTGAAAAGTGGGTGTGAACATATATTTGTAAAGTGGTCCCAAGTTGGAACTGAAAAGTGCCATGAAGCTGTTGTGACTCTTACTGTTGCTTATGGTATCAAGCAGTAACTTCTATTACTTTTTAAACAAACCACTAATTTTTGGTGTAACTGCTTTGTCATCAGCATAGTGTAATCAATACATGTTTGAACCATTAAGTATAGTGTTAACGAATCTACTGTAGAAAAAGGTGTTTTTGTAACATTCCATTTCAAGCAAGATGTTTTTATGGTAGTTTACCTAGAGCTGAAGGCTTTCCAAGTCTTAATGCCATAGGAAATTATTTTCACAATTATTTGAAGAATTGGTACTAATCTTTAACCAAAAAGTATGGTTTGCCAAAAGGCTGTATTACTGAGTGTGAGGGTAGATTTGGCATGTGATTCAGAAACAACTTTTTAGCATAATATAGGTGTACTTTACCTTATGGGTTGCTGATGAGTCTAAGTTCGTTTTAGAAATGGGACTTTGTACCCAAGTCTGCCCTTGTCATGCAGCGTATTAGTCATACAAGGATGTGGAATTTTAAAATTTGTAGGTGAGCACTTAAAAGTTAAGCAGAATCCAGCAATAAGAGTAGGACAAGCCTAGTGACCATTACTGCTGAAAGTCTGAGAGATGTAATGTAACATGGAGATAATTACTTCTGTTTTAGAGATGAAGAAATTTTGTATCTTGAAAACATACATCACAGTAAGACAGATTAAATTGGTATTTTTCTTGTGTGTGTAAAAAGTAGCAGTGCAGATTGTGGTTTTTAATGTGATTCGGTGGAGGTGCAAGACTGAAATAGCTTTCCTACAGCAAATCACCAATTTAATTAGGCATAGAGTTAATACATAGAAAATCTATACATTGGGAAATTAATTTGTCTCATAGAGCTGAAGTTAAGGTGTATAGAAAGGTGTGATGGTAGAAAAACGTTGAGGGGATTTGAGGAAACTGGATAAAACGTGAAGAACATGAACTCAAAAAGACAAGTTCATGCCTCTTCTTCCATTCTCCTAACTATCTTGTAAGCTATCGTCTTCACATCAAATTTGGCTGTAGGCATCACAAAGAAAATAAATTATTTTTTTTAAGAATGTGATTAGCTGACAGGGGAGTGAGGGAGATTTTTTTGTCCCTACAAATGACTAGGTTAATCTGTCAGACACCAGAGTGTCCATGTAACACCAATTACTGCAAATTGGTAGAGGCAGCAACAAAATTGACATAGGTAGTGACTTCTTAGACAGCAGACTCCACCTACAAGACTCATATGCACAGGAATTTCATGGTAACTTTTGGGAACCTTAGTGTAGAATACCAGTATCGAAGCAATTTGAAACAATCTCCTGTGACTTTTTTATTAGTTAAAATTGGCTGTTACCTAATGGAAATTCAGTTGAACTCCAGAAGTTTCCAGGAGGTCAATGCTGGATGTTTTCTGAGCACAGAATATCCACTGCTTAGTTCAAGTGCTGATCCAACCATCTGACTCCCTGAGAAAAGCCTGATGATGCCTCTTTCTTCCTCCCTTCAGCTATGCCTGAACATGCATCGCAGGTATTTCTGTTGGGTATGACACTGATGAGGCTAACTGCAATTAAATATCCTCAGATAAGATTAACTATTTACCAAAGGGCACTTGGTACTAATTGAGTAGCTTAACAGCATGCTGCACTACCATCTGGGAACCCAAATTCAGAAAGTTACTTGGGATCCTGGATTTCACACTGAGCTCACTGAAGAAATAGTGTATGTACGCATCTGGGGAGGAGTCTCCAAAGGAAGGAGCGGTCTCAGTAGAGTAGAGTTGTGTAACTAATCTTAATAAATATAATTTAGATGGGAGTGATGGTAAAAGGCCATTTAGAAGAAAGAAATTTTTGCTGTTGAGCACTGTACGAAAACTGAAACTGAAAAGGTTTTCAGGAGAGCAAAGATCACAGTTCAGATAAACGTTTCAGACTGAAAACTGCCATGGTCCTCATGTAACCCAAATATTAAAAACCAATCCATTTAACCATCCCTATTAACCTGTTCTAAGTCTGATGACTAAATTTTTATGAAAACAGGATATTGCAGGTGCTGGGAAAGCAGCACTGCAGCTCTTCCAGCAGCCTGGATGTGTGCTAACAAGCCACACAAAACTCACTAATGTTAAGCAACAACATTCATAGTTTTTCAGGAAAATAACATGCCTGTTTTACTTCAAGTTAAGTTCACTTGAAATGCATCTGTTACTTTACTTGATATTGACTGTCAAGAAGAATATTTGGGCCTAGGAGCCCAAACCTGTACCGAGCAAAGCTCTTGCTGTCCTATGCAAAGTTGTATTTGAATGCATCCAAAATGGCGAGTTTTGTACTGCCTGTATTGACCAGCAGACAGGGCAAACTGGAGGATCTCTTCTGTTCCCCACTCCCTACTTACCTACTTTGAGCGAAATATCAGTTTGGCATGAGTAGTTAACCCTTGTTTAACTTCAAGCATATACATAAATCCCATTGATTGCAATTATCTGGATGAATTTTTTACTTATTTGTACTATGAAGATGACTAAATGCCTTCAGAGGAGATTTGAGCCCCTCTGTGTAGTGCTTTACACAGATAGATCTGAGATAACTAGCCATCCAAAGTCATTACAACCTTATATTACAAAGAGAAAGGGAAACAGCTAATACAGATGTAGCTTGTAGTGTTGCTGCTAAGATTGCCAACGCTTTCCATAATAGAACCGGTTTATCTGGCTGATTTAAAAATTTAATCTGAATTCTATAAGAAGCTGCCTCGGGCTGCTTACTGGGTTGTATTGGTAGGGGGCTGTCAGCAGGAGTAGAAGGAGTCACTTGGAAACCATCTCTGAAAAGCCGTTGATAAACTTTTTTTTTCTTTAAAAAGATAGTATCTTCGTTAAGAAACCATATTGTTCCATGTTTGGAAGTTTAGTGAGCAGCTACTATGCCTGAAGGCAAAAAATTACTTCTTCCTACCAATTAGTCGATACTGCAGAAAAGTTTCCTTTGCTGTTGGTTACTAACAGAGCATACAGTGCAACAATTTAAACTAAATAGTAGAGTGTAGGTTAGGCCCACAAGTACAGACCAATTCTTGAGATGACCCAGGTGATGTGGTTACACCTTCTCAGTGGAGACATGCAAAGGGAGATAATAACAGCTGCCTGGGCAACCTGAACCCAGCTATCTCTAATTAGTCCTTAACTTGCAACTTGAGTGTTGTTTTAATGCAAAGGGAGACTGGTTGTGTGCATCTTTGAAAGCTGTGAAAACAGACTTCAGGAGCCCCACAGTCTTCACAGGGATCATCAGAGGGCTGGGATCTGTAAGTGGTAGAGGCTTGCATCTTAAATCTAAAGTTGGTAAATATTCATTTATATGATGAATCTACTTTACAAGGAGACTTGACACTGTGACTTTCAAGTTTCATGTTTGTTCTCATTTTGAGTAGATTATTAGGTGAGAATTAGTTAAAAGTGAAGACTTAAGTGAGAGGAAAGCATACTGTTAATTTTCGTTTTACTAATAACAGATTTAAGGTAAAGCTGTTCAAGTGCAGTTTCACAGAGAAACAAAGGCAAAACATTAAGGAGAGGATCAACAACAAAACAGACAGATGAGGAATAATGCAGATTTTTTTTCTTTTTAAACATATGGTATTTTCTGTCCTACCTTTTAAGTAGTGAGGATGCAGTAAAAGACTTGAAGTGGCTTTGAAGTGAAGAGTGAATTAGCAGCAGAGGAAATTAAACTTCTCCTTACATGAAATCTGTATGTAGACTTGGCAAAGATTGCAATTTAGGAGGAAATTACCCAGCAAACTTGGAAGTAAAATGTATTAAATCTCCAAAAGTAGTTATCAGAAGCTTTTACAGAAGAAATATGAAATGGCAGATAAGAAATCTCCCTATGACATCTCTTAAATAACAGTTTGTAAGTTACTAGTCCACTGTGTTTTCTGATAATTGAGGATTTCAGGAACTTGATTCTTCACGCTAGTTTTAATTCGAGAAAAATTATTACAATTGGAAAAAAGATTGTACTGTTTGTACTGGGTAAATACTGTCTTCCAGGAGACCAGCTAATGTCATTTGTCCATAGAGAAGGTATTCTCTCAGTTGTTAGGGTAGAGGGAATAAAAATTTCTAAAAAAATTCTTAAAGTGGAAATTAATTTATTGACTTCTACCAAAAGGTTGGAAGAGAAGCCATTGGGACTGTAGGGAAGATAACTAAAAGGACAGTTGTGTTGGAAATAGTTGAGTGCTAGGAAATAGTCCAGTGACCTTATTTTCAGTTTGCTAACAGTTCATTTTGCAGAAGCTGGCATATGAACCAGTGATTAATAGACTGGTTAAGAAAAGTTAAGGAGTTTGACTGTAATTTAATTGATAAAACTTTCATTTCATTAAATTAATCCAACAAAATGGAGATCCAAACACAGTAATATTGTCAAACAAAAAAAGCTTTTTCCTTCTCATAGATCACAACTGTTCCATAACCTGTCTGCCTATATATCCAGTTATCCCTGAATTCTGGTAATGTTTCCAGAGCAAAAATCATTCAGCTTTACGACTAAGAAAAAGGCTTATTTCGTCTGTTCTTAATTTTGACATAAATAGTGTCTTTAGTGTTCACACTGGAATAGATGAGGATCTACTCAATAGCTGTATCCAGACAATGCTCATTAGTACTGAATATTATTATCCAAGTTTGTTTTTAAAACGCTTAGATTTAAAAGGAGGAGCATAAAAAAGCTTAGTGTAAAACTGCATTTTTTTTATTGACTCAAGACATTCCAGAAGAAATAAATCTCCTTTGAAATAAAAATAGACCTGGCTGCAAACCTGCCTGTTTGACCACTCCCGGAAGTGATTCATGTGAATTAGGACACGAGTAGGAGTCACTGGGCTTTCGGGAGGCTTTTCATGTTAAGGCGCATTTGCGGTGCTTGTTGCAAAGTAGCTCTGGACAGGAGGGTCGGTCTTAATTCTTAAGGATGATGTTCCAGTTCTGTTTAGTGTATAACTTAATAGAATAGAGTGTAAGGTGGGTTGGGGGGGAGTGGTTTGGGTTTTTTCTTCCTGTTTTTTTTTCTACACACGTTACATCTTACCTTTAATTCGCAGATTGTCCCAGCACTCCTGATACTCCAAATAGCGATCCTCGGTTTTCTACTAACAACAGATTGATGGCCTTAAAGAAGCAATTGGATATAGAACTGAAGGTAAAACAGGGAGCAGAAAATATGATACAGATGTACTCAAATGGCTCTTCAAAGGTAAGAATTTGGAATGCTTGAAGAACATGAAATAACTGGATTTTCATACTGCTGTAGTGTGACTGTACAATGTATAAACATTATGCAAATTCAGTATTTTTAGTTTGGGGTACATTTCTGTTAAGCAGTTACATCAGAACTGCTACAAATTACCGTTTTCTGTTGTGGTTTGATACCCACTGAAGTGATTGTTTTACCAGTTTGTGCACATGCAGTTCAACCTAAATAACAAATCCGGCTTACTAAATTTAGTACATCTAGTAATCTTTGACCATGTGTGATTCCCTTAGCAGCAAAGCTTGGTATAACACTGGCTGGAGTCTGATGCTTTTCCTAGCTCCACTCAAAAAAAAAAACTCAGTTAGTTTAAAATTGTAACGTGCACAATAAATACAAAAAAGACAGCATTGCAAAGTATGCTTCTGAAATGGTCATCTAGTTGTAGTTAGCAGTAAAAAGATTTTTTGATGGAAGTGTGGTAATCTAGAGGTAGCATCTGATAGTGAAATTAAAAATAATCCACACTTATTCCTATATCTGAATTTTAAATCCTTGCGCTCACTCACTCTTGATAGCACCAGAATTTTTCCAAGGAGGTGGAGGGAAAGTGTCTGCTAACCTCTAAATGGGTTTGACATATTACATATTCCTTACTATGTAATAAAATTCATCATACCCTAAGAATCCCCTAACTCTAGTGAAAGACAAGCCAAACCTTTTAAATGAAAGAAAACAAACCAAAACAAAAACATTGACAAAAAAAGCCACAGAAACCAACAAAAAAGGGGCTGCAACACGTATTTTATTAGAGAGTCATAGTTCTCAAATGAGAAAAAAGGGAGGGGAAGATCCTCTACTTATCTGCCCCTTCACCTTTCATTTGTTACTCATTAGCTGTTCTTTTCATTTACTAAGTCATTAAGGAGATGAATTTCCAAGCTAAGGCGAAACACAAGAATAAATCTCACAAGTAGTATGTAGTAGCTTGGTTATATGTTTTTGTGTCCAGACAATAGTAAGTAAAATAGAAATATTTTAAGATCTTAACTGAGGCAACACCTAGCTAGGTCAGTGAACTTACTAAAAAGAAGTGTTTGGCTTGAAGAGTAGGCATCTGTGAATTATGTTATAGCTGATTCTAATCTGAGTGTTGGAAAGGAATTTCACTTTTCTGAGTGAATTTGTGCTAAGGGTTGGTGGAGAGGCAGATCACTTCGTATCTGCCTACTGTATGACTTCCTTATACCTTGAAAAAATGGCAGTGAATGCTGCTTTCTCCCAGAAAAATGAGTTCAGATTAGATGGACCATGGGTACCATCAAGTTCCTTCTGTCCCAGGTAGCCTTATCTGAAAGTGACCTCTAACATACTAGCTTGGGGCAAATGGAAGAAATACCTGGAGTGCACATTATGACTAAGGGCCTAGGAATGCTGTCCATGCACCACAGTCCCTCAACTCCTGGAAAACTTTGGAGTCTACATCCTCTCAGGCCATATACTTAACATCAGGTACACTTAAAACTAATGATCTGCTGACCCAAATGGATCAAAAGACATACATGAATTAAGTTTCTAATAAACCCTCGGTAGGTAACCTTATAACAGGCTGGAAAAACTTAACTAAACACTTGGGCTGTAATATTAGACATTGTTAGCAGGCTTGGATCAGACTAGGTAGAGAGGATAAATTCTGCCTTGCTTTATGATTGAGGCATGTAATTAAAATTTATGATTGAATCTTGAATCTGCAATTGGTAAATGCTTAAATCAGCCTACCAAATTGGGGTTATATAGTATCTGGGCTGGAGAGAGCAAGCTGGAAAGCACAAAAGCATTGCCAGCCACTTCAGCAAACAGGATGGAAATGGTGCGTATTCATTCTCTCATTTTTGTAATGCTCAGTAGTGAGTTAGTGTGGCAGGTTTGAACCATAGACTTGAGCATGCTGATAATGTTTTAAAAAGCAGAGCTTGAAAAGAACCCAGTGTCTGGATGAGGTGGGCAAAGGGGGCAGAAAATTACAAGTTTGAATACAACCCCAGTAATCCAGTAGTTATTTAAAAAGTAGTTGCAGGACCCTCTTTAAACATATTAAACTAATTTGTGACCTTTTATTCAAGCGTACAATATGATCTAATTTCAAATCTGTTGTATTATTTTCAGACCTAAATTTAATCGAGGGAGGTCATAATTTATTTTCTAAAAATGAAAAAGCAGTCTGTTAATAAACCCATCATCTCATGGGAAGCTTTTCCCTTTGTACTTACTCTACTTGCTTCAGTAACATTCAGCTCAACCTATTTGTACTTAAACATTTCTGAGATAAGTCATCTTTTCTTGGATATATGTGGGTTCCCTGAGATCCCCTGACAGCTTTGCAGATCAGCTTCACAGGCACTGTCAGTTCTATACTCAGAAGATGCATTGAAATACTTTGTATTCAGCCTCCAACACTAAAAGAGCTGCTCAGTGTTACACATACATTTTGATTCTGAAGATGAGATCTCCTGTCTGTTGAAAACATAAGGATATCTCTATAATCCTGAATTGCCTCTGTTCTACACGTTGAAGGGTCAATATGGCCCCTGAGCAAGCAAATCCATTGCAGTAAGAGGCTATGAGGGATAATCAAGAGGAGCAAGATGAAAAATGAGATAAAAGTAAAGACACAGACAAAGAAACACTGTGTGGATAAGGTTTAATACAGGATTCCAGACTTGCTTGTAATCTGTTGCTTAAATCCTATGCTCTGCTAAAGAGAGTGGTTATTTCAAAAGTTCACATTTGTACTTGAGAAGGCACCGATTTAGGAAATTCCGTGTGATCATTAGCTCATTGGATAGCTAACATGGAATCTTGAAATATGAAAACTAGTGGTATCTCTCTGAAATGTTGATCCATACTAAAATTTAAAAGCCAGAGTTTTGAGCTTATGGTATGCAGAGGGGGCACAATTTCTTCCCATGCAACCAAAGTCTTTTTATGTGTAGATCTTGGTCTATCTACCCTGCAGAACATAGGGCAGCATTAAAATATCTGAGTGAGTAATATGTTAGGTGCAAGGTCACAGAGGAGCTCTATGAAGGTAAATTTCTCAGCATACAAATTTTTCTCACCATATGCTTCATGGTGCCAGTATTTCTAGCTCTGGATATGTGCTTCACTGCAGTTCTTTGTCTTGGTTGTGGCAAGGGGAAGAATTTAATTTCTTTAACTTCTTAAATAATTGATAACTTCATTATAAAATTAAAAATACAAGTATAAACCATGTCCATGGGAAAGTAACTTATTAATGAGGTTATTGAGTGACTACAAAATGAGTTAACCAAAATACCCTTTGGGCTATAACAAGGGTGATACTCATCTGCACTGACTGCTATTAATTACTGTGATTGATTGGTAGTGCATGGACAGGACAAATAGAGTGCCTTAAATTTTCTTACTTTTTTTTTTTTTCTTACTGCAAATCAGATCACCTTAAAGTTATCTGGTAATTTCCAGAGTGTACAGGGAGAGCTACATGGCAGCCCATAGGAGTTCATGCAAGTTCATTTTCAGGAATGTTCTCTTCTAAATGGCTTCTTGTGATACTGCTTTTGAAAACAAAATTGGTTATCTTAGTTTATTTAGATAAAAAAGTACTGTACTCAAGCTACTGATGAAATAGCTAATGAAGTAGCCATGGTTTGTTATGTATTTACTAATGCAAAAAATCTTCAGCTCTGATTTGTTCAGGAAAATGTACTGCAGACTTATTTATAATGTGCTACGTAAGCAACTTCATCTTTCTAGTTTCAATATTGAAGATCAGCTGAGATTAACTAGTACAATTACTTTTATATGGGCTTAGTCTAGCAAATTTGTCTATTACAAGAGTTCTTAGCATACTTGGAAGATTTGAGTCATTCTACATAATGTTGGGGGTATTTTACACTTAATATCTTGTCCTTTCTTTAGTATCAGCTTACAAAACATTAATTTACACATGTAATGTCTCTAGATCATGCCTCCTTAATTCAGCTTGAAACATATACAGTTTCCATGGGAGTGGCTTACAGTCTTTAATCAACCAGTGCCTCTGTCCTGACTTGATTTCCATTAATATCCTTATGTGCTTAGATGAATTGGTCTGCTATACCAAATGGAATACATAGATTTAGTTCTTGTTCCTAAGTATGTATGTTTTGAAATTTTCAATGTGTTTTGTTCCATGAAGAAGTTTATGATTTAAACTTGTCTGTTTGTTCTAATAGGATCGAAAACTTCTTGCCACAGCTCAGCAGATGCTTCAGGACAGCAAGACAAAAATAGAAGTTATAAGGATGCAGATTCTTCAGGCAGTCCAGACCAATGAATTGGCTTTTGATAATGGTGATGGTGTAGAAAGGAAATATGAATCAATTATGTCAGAATGTCTTGTAGATATGTACCCATATGCACACAGAGATACCATAAATTTCTAGTAGGAATGTTTGACAAAGCTTGCGTGAACCAAAAATAATCAGAGACTAGGCAAAACTTTGTGTTGGGGTGCCAAATACATCTGACTTGAAGGAAAATACCTTCAGCTTAATGAGTTACAATCACTTTTCATCATCCTTTTTATGCCTTCTGCAGTCCATTTTTGCTCTGTGGTTTCCTTCCCTCTTCATGCATGCTTTATTTTGTCGTAATAGTTAGTAATTTTCTTTAAAGCATATTATCCTTTCATGATCCTAAATAAAAAATCTGATGCAGGTACAAAGCCTGCTTGTCACACTTAAGTAGGTTGACCTTATTACTAATGGGAGCACAGATGGAGGAGAATTTTTCTTGTATTGATGGGTATTTAGGATAGATTTGAGTGCTAAACAACTATTTTTAAAGCAACAAAAAAAGTGTTTTTAAAGCAACCTGATTGAAATACTCATGCTGCATTTCAGAAATGCAAGAAAACTTGCATTTCCTTGGAAGTCTTCAAAGAATAAAAAAAATTTACCTCTGAGTTCTAATAACTTGATTGTACTAGACACTTGTGGGCATATCGGTACATCTCTAAGTCTTGACATTTATTCATGTGCATTTCTGAAGCTGTATGACAATGTCAGGGCCTGCATGTATCCTAGGTAATGAAAAACGTGTGTGTGTGTTTGTTGGTGTGTGAGGTGTCTGATTTTTCTGTGTTTGTTTTTACACACCCAATTTCAACACCTCATTTTAGTACATGGATTATGTATATCATTTGTTTAAAAGAAAAAGGTATTCAAGCTACAAAGGGCTTTCAAATGCCTTTTTGTGTTTCTACTACTCTTAGAGCTTTAAACAGAAAGAAATACATCCAGGAAATTTTCTTTTTGGGAAATCTAAAGACTGTAAGATGTGGACATTAGAATGGTTTACCCAAACCACTTGGGGAAGGCAGTGTGTGGGATCTCTTACGTTCTCTGTGCTGACAGAAGCCAGATTCCATGGGATTTCACGTGAGGCAGGGGGATTATCAGAAGCTGAGCAGGGATCTACTTGGCTACAGAGTAGTTTAAAAAATAAGTCCTCACAGTGTAATTCAGAAGTGTTGAAGTCTCAAAACCTCCTTGCCAGTTGAATATTTGGGAGATTTGGTTCTTGTCCCTTAACTCCCCTGAAGACATGTTCTTTTTCATGCGTCCTCTAGCAATTATAGCTCTTCAAGCAGTAGGATCTGTTTATTGAATTGAGGCCCTGATCAGTTATTTCTTCATTCAAATGCAGATGCTTAAAATGTTACTGTTGCTTTTATGACATACTTGGGGCTTCTCTTTGGACTACCAAATACGCATCTCTCTCTTTTATTTCTTTTTCTTCTCCCCTCTGTTTACCTGGGGGAGGGGTTAATATTCAGGAAATTAAACCTGGGTGTTATCTTCATTGAAGTTTGTTTGTTTGTATCTCTTTGCAGCAAAACCTGTGATAAGCCCTCTTGAACTGCGAATGGAAGAATTACGGCATCATTTTAGGATAGAGTATGCTGTAGCAGAAGGTGCAAAAAATGTGATGAAATTACTTGGATCTGGGAAAGTTACCGACAGAAAGGCACTTTCAGAAGTAATTTATATCATTACAATTTCTGATAGCTTGCTTTAAAGGTTCTTTCAGGAAAAAAAATTGAAATATTTCAAATTTTTGTCTTATTTTAAAAAGGCGCAAGCAAGGTTTAATGAATCAAGCCAGAAGCTGGACCTCTTGAAGTATTCACTGGAACAGAGATTGAATGAACTTCCTAAAAACCATCCCAAAAGCAGTATTATTATAGAGGAGCTTTCATTAGTCTCTTCACCCACATTAAGTCCTCGTCAGAGTGTGATATCTACTCAAAACCAGTACAGTACACTGTCCAAACCAGCAGCTTTAACAGGTATGATTTATGGAGCTTTTTTCTTTTTTTAATCTTAATTAATGGTTTAAAGCAAGTCTTTAATGCCAACTGTATTTCTTTCTGGACATACTTAATTGTTGTTCTTTTCCTAGACAGAGGCATTTAGAATTTCCAAGTGTCTATGCACTGCAAAAAAATGCAGATAAGTTTCTATGATTTATTTGTTGACCTATTTATAATCCTGTTGAAAAAGTGAAGTTCTGGCCTTAAATTAGCTCATTGTGGAATGATATTGCTCGCATTTACCTAATGCCTTTTGTCTTTAGATTATGAAGCACTCTAAAAGGTGCATAAGTATCATTATCCCCATTTTACAGATGGGGAAACTAAGTTGCAGAAGGGTTAAGTGAATTGCCCTGGTCATACAACAAGTAGGTGGCAGAGCTGGAAATAGGCATCCAGCTTTTCTAACAGTTCCTGTTTTACCCACTGAACTTCACTGGATTTCTTGAAGGTGAGATTTATGTCAAAACATGCATTATATTTGTATTCCAAAGAAGGAGATCCTAACAAACATTCCTGGAACCCTTGAACACTCTATTGGTGTTGATTGTTCTCCTGTTGAATAAACAGGGAGGCAATTTTTTTTAAGAGACTTAGCCTACCTACTGTAAAGGACCAGTACATTTATTTATAAATATAAGACTTAGGAACTTCTCATAGTTTGGGTTCACCTGGTTGTCCTTCCTTGGAAGTAAACTTTCAAGAGGTGAACCCTACTTGAACAAAGGTCTTGAGCATTTGCCTCACAGTGTTCTTAAAGAAAAACATGCTTTTGACTACTTGGGATATGTTGCTTTATTAAATTTATTTAGTGAGTGGTCACAGAAGAATTGCTAGAAGAGATAGGTTTGATTTCATGTTTTTTGTCCTCACACATTTTACATGTAACTATTAAGCCTACTACTAACAAAGTAAGTTTATTACAAAAAAATCTGTAATTCAAAGGTTACTCTGGTTATACTTGTATAACTGAAACCAGAATTTAGTTTTGAAGTACTGTGGGGTTATATTTTAAAACAAAAAGAGGAACTCTTCTGCTGAGCTGCAATGATAATAATAAAATGGAGCAGGTCTGCTTGTCTTCCACTGTGGTTCATCAGGACCTCAGCTGAGAGTCCTTGTAAAGTTGTGTGGTAGGGGCAATGTTTTTCATCAAATGCAATCTCAAATGATCAGTGACCATGGGCAGGAAGTATCATGCCTTGGGATTAAAACAGCTTTTTTTTTTCCTTTTCCTGTAATACCATAATCAAGAGTCAGATTCAGTAGAGTGACAATTTCTCTTTAAATGTGGTTTACTGATACATATGAACAGTTTTTAATAGAAATTGTCAAAACAGAGCTACATGCTTGTGAAGTTCTTAATAGTTTCACTTTCATATTGACTACACAAAGAGCTTTTGTATTGAGCTGGATTTAAATGAACAGTGTCTTTGTGTTTTGGCTCTAACGCTTTGTGAAAGTAGAGCAGTGCTACTGTCATACTTCTTAACGTGCATCAACATAACTTTCTGATATAAAGCCATTCCTTATACAAGCTTATAGCTTTTCTGCTTATTAATTTCTTTTTTTTTTCTAAACAGAGTTTGGGAATGAAGTATTCTTTTACCTTTTAACCTGTTTCGGAAGCCAATAGCATCTCTTTGTCTTCATAGCCTAATGCTTAGCTGTCACTTACGGCTGTTAGTTTCCTACAGGTTGGGATTTCTTCTTGGACTGGTTTCTTGGTGTCTGTTCTGTGGGCTATGATGTTGCCAGATCATTTTTAGGTCAAGTCTCACTTAAGTTTCTGTTGCAAAGGAGTACTTTTAAGTTTCATGGTTAAGTACATTTGCTATTAAAAGAAGACTGCATTTCAGCAGTGCATCTCACTGACACTGTGATTATGAACTGGCTAATTTCACCATTTCTAGTAGTTAATTTTGTCAGTGTCAGTGGTGTCACAGTTTTACAGATGTTATCTTCTACAGGATGAAGTCAGCCTATGGTTCTTGTAACCATCTGTGGTATTTAGATGTTTTTGTGCTGCTGGAGGAAACTCTTTTCAATTTGAACCGCAGCTTCTATACCTCATTTGGTTAAAGATGTAGAAGACCTGGAAGAGTACCTTCTTGAAGAGTAGCTTCTTGTCTCAGCTTTTATAAATCTAAATTCAGTAAAGTTGGAACAATTCAATGATTTTTAATTACGTACTAACTCAAATTTGACTTTAGCATGTAGCAGGCAAATGTGATTTTTGAGTGTATCTTAAACAACTTTGTAGTCTCAAAGTCAGTATGTTATTTTTATCCAATCTTAATTAGTTATATAAACTTATGAAAAATTGTTATTGTTCCATCCACAAGATCTATTGTTTTAATAAGAAATTCAAAATTTGCAGTCTTAAAAAGTGACATTGCTTACAACTTAAACCCTAGTCAGTTAGGTTCTCAAGTGAAGCAAACAAAGATACTTCTGAGACACAGAACAAAAACTTATTTTGTGTTAATTTGGTAAACGGTTGCTCTTTCTAGAAGGTTGAGTCCCACATATTTGACTTTTGATGCATTTATTTTCAGTATATATGTCTGTCTTGGATTTGTCTTTTGATTTCATCTGATATTTCTGTTATACCCTGTGGGGGTCAGAATGTGAGCTATTGCCATCAATCAATCATTAGTCATTTACTTGGTTTACTTAACAGCAGAAATCTTTGATAAATTGTTGTCTGTCATCTTCTAGGTACCCTGGAAGTTAGGCTAATGGGCTGCCAAGATATTTTGGAAAACGTCCCTGGTCGATCAAAAGCCACATCAATTACGTTACCTGGTTGGAGTCCAAATGAAGCCAGATCATCTTTCATAAGCAGACCCAGTAAAAGTAAAAGTGGGAGTAGTAGAAACCTTCTGAAAACTGATGACTTGTCCAGTTCAGTATACTCTTACTTCTCTTATTTTTATGGATATCTTTTATTTACGTTTTCATGTGCATGATGTGTTCTGTAATTTAAAGTATTAAATTGATTCAAAGCTTTAAACTTACCTGTTTCTTCACCTGTCAAGCTGTTAATAAAAGCACAACCACACTATTATGCCCATAAGAATCAGTTAAATATGAGATTACATTTTTAAGGGAAACTTACTAGAGATTTTTTTGTTTGTGGAAAATCCTCTTAAAGACTTAAGCTGAGTTTGTGTTCTTTACTTTCAGATGAAGTCTGTGCTGTACTGAAGCTGGATAACACTGTGGTTGGTCAAACTAGCTGGAAACCAATTTCCAATCAGTCATGGGATCAGAAATTTACACTGGAACTAGACAGGGTAAAAATGTAGCCTGATTTCATTGACATCTGTAGTTGATTTTTTTGATTAATTTGATGTTGCCTTTTATTTTTCCCCTGTTGCTGTCATTTTGTTCAAATTTCATACGTGCAAGTATTCCCATCCTTACCAGAATGAGCTGCCTGGGGTTAATTGTGCTGGGCCAGCATTCTAGAAATTGTACCTTTTCTGGCTTACAAGTTGATGTAATGTTTTTACCAACATCAAACAGTTAGGAGTTTTTTAGCCCATGGTAGATGGTTCTTACATTTTAATTTGGATTACCAGATTTTAGTTATTTATCAGTAAACTGTAAAAGCAGATAGATACAGTTTGGTATTTTGGTGAAGCTCTGTCATAGAGTTTTTACAGTGCTTCTACAGAAGTATTCTTGTGTAAAGCTGATCAGTGCTTCAGAAATAATAAATTCAGTCATAGTTCTTTCTTACAACTTTAAATGTTACTTGAAGGACACAAGTACTGAATTGATACCCTTGAAGTAGAATTTATGTTATATAGGTTTAATCAAGCATTTGTTCTTTAGATATCTGATAGTCACAGCATTTTAAGGTACAAGGATTATTTTTTCCATCAGTGTTTCAAATAGACTGAAAATTAATCTATATTTTAGGAGCTTAAATGTTACCTCTAGTATATGTCTAAAACATATGACAAAAAAAAGCTACCTTCCTGTTTTTGCTTTTTCCCTGACGAGCCCCACCCCTCCAACCCCAAACCAGACTCCCTCCATCTAGGAAGGAAGGAAGCAGCTTTAGAGCTGCAGGTAGAGAACTTCAGGTTCTGGTCAGGAGTAGTGCAGAAAAAAAACGAGCAGCTGTGGAGCCCTGAAGCCTTGATTGTTCTCAAATTCAGACTAGAACTACTCAAAGCGTAGTAGCTGCTCACACCAGCCTAGTATGTGTCATGGTCTCTCTTTAAGAACTCAGCTTTTTGGTGCCAGAACAGGACCTTGCTCCTGCTGTTCACGACCACATATGTCATGTATTTGAAATGCACAATCCAAACCCCCTCATTTTTTAATCTGTCGCTTCCTCTTATTTCTTTTAAAACCTATCATAGCTATCACAGACAGTAAACTGATGCATCATTATGGAATTAAACTAGTAACATACAATGCTGCTGTTATATTGTATTGCAGGATTCTTCACATTTTGTGACAAGCTTTTGTAACAGGCATGTAAGACAGCCTAAGAATATATAAATCCCACCAGCAAGATACAGCAGTAGTTCTCGTTAGTTTAAAGTTTTTGGCCCTGCTTCCCGACTGTGTTACAAAACCTGTATGTACTTTTAGAAATACTGTATAAAGTTTTGCATCATTGTGTGTATGCAGGTACTGAATTGTCTGCAGCCACGAAATGAAGTTGATACTTGTAAATAACATGGAAAACTACTAAAGCTGAGGTTAAACTTTGTTGTCAGAGCTTGACCTCAAGTATCTTGAACAAGCAGTATTGTTAGACAGACTCAAAAAGTCTGGTGACTGTTTGTGACTCTCTCCCTTTACTCTCAGGGGAAATTTTACACCTGTACTTTTATTTGTACACTGGTGTTCACATCTGAACTGAATTGAAGTGCCATGGTCATCCTTGTGAGAGCTTGTTAGTCTGGCTGGTTAAGCCCTGACAGTCCTTTAAAGTAACAGCTCTGCATCTTGGTTGTTGGATCTTACAGTGGTAACTCTTGCAGAACAATTACTAATAAGTAATTTCCTGTGTATATGTTTCCTGTCATAGTCACGTGAATTAGAAATCTCAGTTTACTGGCGTGACTGGAGATCTTTGTGTGCAGTGAAGTTTCTGAGGTTGGAAGATTTCCTGGATAACCAAAGGCATGGCATGTGTCTCTATCTTGAACCCCAGGGCACTCTGTTTGCTGAGGTAAGAATGTTTCTTTGAAGCACTTGAATATACTTGCAAGTATTACGTCAGAGAATAGTTTAAGAAGTTTTCCTTAAACTTTTAAGAATGCATTTGTTCTGAAAATTAAATTATAACACACATTATTTGAACTGCAGGTTACATTTTTTAATCCAGTTATTGAAAGAAGACCAAAACTCCAGAGGCAGAAGAAAATTTTTTCGAAACAGCAAGGTGATTGTTTTATATAAACATGTAAAGCTTAGAAATTGTATAGATCTGTGATATTTTTTATACAGTCTTAATGTTTACCTGCGAATAAAGCTGTTGATAATGAAGGATTTGGCATTGCATTTAGAAATGTTTTGAATTAGAATTCCTTATTGCACATTAGCACTTAATTGTGCATAATTAGGAATTGCTAAATAATATGACAGATTTATTTTGTTCTTGATAAACTATAAATGGATTAATATTGGGGGGGTTTAATTATTATTTGTGGTAATAAGTAAGGAAATTACTTGCACCCTGTTTTCTTTTTTCACAATATCTATAGGCAAAACATTTCTCAGAGCTCCTCAAATGAATATTAACATTGCCACTTGGGGAAGGCTGGTAAGAAGAGCCATTCCAACAGTGAATCACTCTGGCACCTTCAGCCCCCAAGCACCAGTGCCTGCGACCGGGCCGGTGGTGGATGCCCAGCTCGCTGAACTGACCCTGCCAGCTGGGTATGTGATCTCTGCAGGGTTTGAGTGCTCTTAAGTGCAAGAGGTAACAGTGAGATGCTTCTGCCCTGAGGCAGAAGAACATAACGTTTGTTGAGTCTGTTTATCCTGCAAGGCTGCAGATCTTTCCGTGTTTTAATTGTGGAGATCCATTTTATAGCTAGATCCACACACATAAGGTTTGGTTTAGAAGAGATCTACATAGATTAAAACAGTCTCTACTGTACACTGAAGAGTTATTTATTTTCTTGTCAGTGACTCTCCTGTAGCCAAATTGGACTTTGAACTTGAGCCTGAGCCTCCACCTGCTCCACCCCGTGCATCTTCCCTTGGGGAAATATGTGAATCTTCCTCTGAGATAAAGGCTCCTGATGTGCCTTCTCAGGCAAGTAACTTTTAAGAATCTTTATGATGGATTTCTTCCCTTACATATCAGCCTATGCTCCCTTAACTTCCACATACAGAACTGTCTCAACAGAATGCTCTGACTGCTCTTGGTGGCAAACTGTTTCCATGGTTGGTGTGTTTAACTCTCCAAGTCATTGGTTCCACCACAGGAAAAAAACAAAAGTCCAAAATCATTGGAATATTAAGGATAAAATGGTTGTATTGAGAAAGAGCAGAATGACTGGAGCAGTAGGTTTCATCAGTCTGTTAAAAGCTTGTTTGTCTGTATCACCTGAAAGGTTGCCATTTTAGCCTAGGTAATGAGTGTATTAAGAATTTTACACACTTTATAGTAAAATTTCTATATTCATTTGCCTTCACAATCAGTTTTAAATTTTCTGATCTCTTGTTCTTCACAGGATGAAGTAACAACTTTTGATTTTGAAAATGGCAGAAATAGTATTGTTCCAAAACTCCAGCCTGAAATAATTTGTGAACCTGATGCTCCCCATACAGACATGAAATACACCAACACCAGAGAACCTGAGGATAGAAGGTGAGACAGCAATGGGTTTGCTGTTGATCTGAATAATATTGCTTAAAGTTAATAAACGAGAAACTTTGTGATCTTTTTTTTTTTTTATTTACATAGATCACAACAAAGATTTCAGTTCAGTCTGAAGGATTTCAGATGTTGTGCTGTACTGGGCAGAGGACATTTTGGAAAGGTAAATGTCAAAAAGCTGTATCAAGTGTCAAGTCAATATCAAAAACTAGATGCAGCTCTTAAATTTCTCTCTTCTGTTTTAGGTGCTGTTGGCAGAGTACAAAAACACAAATGAGATGTTTGCTATTAAAGCCTTAAAGAAAGGAGATATTGTTGCTCGTGATGAAGTAGACAGGTCAGTTTGTGAAATGTGACACGTGGATTCCATAATTTGTTTTCTTTCTGCCTGCAGCTCTTCCTGCTGTAAGCTCTACCAAGCAGTAGTTGAATTGAGTGGATGAGCAAAAGAAGTTGTCATTTCCCTGTGTAGTTGGCAGCTGCAGATATGTAGTCTTGTTCTGCAACAAGGGGAGAGCAGGGTAACCCAGGAATGCTGCTTTGTTTTAGTGCCTGTACATGTAGTACATGTCTGTACTACAACTCTGACTTAAAGCTGGACCTGGTTTTGATTTCAGGTTCTCTTGCAATTATTTATTCTAATTACTGGTTCTGTAGATTTCCACCATGTTTCAGGACAGGACAACAGTGACCGTTTACTTGCAAAACCCCTGTGTTGCTTTTCTCAGCCTGTAAAAATACTGTCATACTTTGTCCATCTTATTTTTCCCTTTGTATACTCCACTGTTGGGAGTGGAGTTTCAATCTTTTTGACCCAAAACTGAAATTTATTTTTTTTTTTAATTTGCTTGGAAGTGAAGAGGCCTTTACAAAACTGTTTTTAGTTTTAGTGCAAGGTGTTTTTACAACTGTTTAAGGGTGAGTATATTCATTTGTAGGAAGAAAGATAACTGTATTAACAATAAGCTAAAAATTAACCCGTTAGCTTAAGGAGAAATAATCAGGAATTACTATAGATAGATATTTATAATGTTGCCACTGTTTTTCTACTTTATGTATTATATACAATTAAAATGGATTGAAGTGAATGTCATGATATCAATGCATAGTTAATGTGATCTGAGTATTTGGAAGGAAAATTATCAGGGCACAATTTTCATGGGCTACTAGGTTTCCTCTTTTCATTTGGGGAAGCTAAATGTAACTTCACAGAAATCAACTTAATATGTGTGCAAGTATTAAAATCTCTCTCTTGGAATAAAAAAATGTTCTTACCTTCTCCTGAGGAACAGAGGAAAAAAACATAAGGTGTAAAGTACCAGTAGTTCCTGAGAATCGAAAGCATTCAGCTTTAAATTGTTCCTGATTTTCTGTTTGCAGCTTGATGTGTGAAAAGCGAATATTTGAAACTGTGAATAGTGTAAGACATCCCTTCTTGGTGAACCTTTTTGCTTGTTTCCAAACCAAAGATCACGTTTGCTTTGTAATGGAATATGCTGCTGGCGGGGACCTGATGATGCACATTCATACTGATGTCTTCTCTGAACCAAGAGCAGTGTGAGTATCACCCCCCTTCTGTGGCACCAGGGGAAGGACACTTTGTTCACTGGAAAGGAACTGAGGTCTTTATCACCACATGCCTCCATATTATGTCACTTCAGCCAATGCTGCTTAAGTTTTTAAGAGGGTTAGAGATTCTAACTGATTTTGTTAGAAAACCACATGCAGATTTAATGTACCTGAATCTGCATTGAATTCAAAATGTATATACAAATGTTTAATTTTTATAATTTGGGGTTTTTAAGATTACATAACAAAGCTGAACAAGAAGTAAAATAGCAGACAAAGCTAAAAAAGAAGAGAATAAGCCTGTTTAGAAAACCTTCAATGCTCTGGCAATGGACACTACAGAAAATTTATCCTCCAGGCCAAGCAAATATACTACAGTTGGAAGGCTGCACTTTTGCCATCTGACTTTAAAACTCTGACCTCGTATAAAAGTAATCTGTACCCAAAAACAACAGTGGGTAATCTTCAAAGGATGGCTCATAAAAAAAATCAGTAGTAATGGACTTCACCTTCTGAAAAGAAAGACTAAATTCCATTGAAATTTTAACTTTAATTTTTTTGACAGATTTTATGCTGCATGTGTGGTTCTTGGACTTCAGTATTTACATGAGCACAAAATAGTATATAGGTAAGTAGTCACTGGCCCATTTGCAACAGAGGAATGTCAGCTATTCTCAGTAGTACTGAAGAAACATCAAGTGATGCAATTTTGTTCTCAAATGTTCATTTAGAGATTTGAAGTTGGATAACTTATTGCTGGACACAGAAGGCTTTGTGAAAATTGCTGACTTTGGTCTTTGCAAAGAAGGTAATGGCAGTTAAATTTTCTTTCTAGGGGAATTCCATAGTCTGTCCTGCTCTTGACTGTTCCTTGAAAGTTTTGGACTGCCAGATGTGTATAGTGTCTATTTACCATGTGTCATTTGAAGGGAAAAAAATACACCTCTGTGTCAATGTGGAGATAGAAGAAAGTTCCTTAGTGGGGAAGTATTGAGAGCACCTGAGCATTGCCCTATTCTTTTTATATATTTTTTGTCAGTTTTGAGCATCACCTGTTCTGATTCTTACTTGAAAGCATCTCTGCTTTATTAAGAAGGCACACTGCTGCGTTTTACAAGTTAGAAGAAAAAGCATTAGGTTGTTTTTCTAATTCTAAATATGTTGACACTGTACAACGAAATCAAGTGCCATTATAATCCATCCCGAGCTCTTACTTTTTTACAAATTCATTATCTATTTTTCTAGCTCTGAAATAGTTGCAACTTGAAGCATATGGAAATGATGTGCAAAGTATACTATGGATAAAATTGAGAAATTATCCCAAAAGGGAAGCCTAGAAAGTTACTTTCAAGCATCTCACTACTGACCTTTTAAATAACACATAAAATAGAGATAGAAATTACAGTGTCTTTCTCAAACCCCATTGCAGGGGGAAAAGATCTGGCAAGGTCCATTTTCTTCTCCAGTTTGTATGGCCTGCCTTCCATATCTTTTCCTTTTGGGTAGCCTAAGAGGGAATTGGGTAAATGCAGTAGGTGTTCAAACATGACTGCTGTCTTCAGTCTCCTAGGGCGAGTCCTGTGACTCTAGGTACAAAAGTTCTGTAAATGACAAAAGGAAATGAGAAGGAAAGCTCTGTGCTTCACTGACTGCTACAATAAATGGGTTTTTTGAGTTTTCTGCAGCACCTCCCCTTGTAGTGTCACCTTGTGGTGCTGATGTCCCAGACAGTGCCCCCCTGGCACATACACAGGGCTTATTTTGCTCAGAGTTGTTTCACTACACTTGATGTTTTACTTTAGTATATGTAGTTTGCCACTACAGAAGCACCCAGAGCAGGCATGTTTGACTAAACCAGTGTGCTGCATTTGCTTCTACTACCTGGCAGTACCTTCTGCTTACAGAGCCTAAGATTGTTTGTGTCTTTCCACACAAAGGTAACTGGGCAACAGAGCTGTAACTGGAAGCTTAATTTGGCTCACTGTATATAGTTAGGGATAGAGAAACTTAGAAAGAAGCACATGGGCCAAAGGCATGGGAAGGTAGAATGGGGGAATGTTTTACCTCATTGGCCTGAGCCTTCAGGACACAGCCCCAGGATCCACAGCATCAGCTGAAGTTGCTCTGGAGAGAGGTTCTGCTTGGAGGAATAGGTTGTGGAGTGGCAGAAAATACTGCTCACTTTTCATTATCTGTAACTTTTCAGGAATGGGATTTGGAGACAGAACAAGCACATTCTGTGGCACACCGGAATTTCTGGCTCCTGAGGTGCTGACAGAAACTTCCTATACAAGAGCTGTAGACTGGTGGGGTCTTGGTGTTCTTATCTATGAGATGCTGGTGGGTGAGGTAAGTTCTAGTAAGGTACAGTGGAGTCATAAAACTAAGAACTGTTTAAAAGGTTACAAAACTCAAGATATCAGCCTGTCAACATTGAATATGCCCTGTCACAGACTTAACCTCCAGATTTTTGTTTTATTTTTAATTACATCATTATGTCTTAAATCAAATTACAGTAATGGCACCTAACCATCCTTGTCTCTAAGCAAGAACGTAGTACATCTGTGCATCTAGTTTTGGGGACCTCAGTTTCCAGGACATACTTGTTATCATCAAATCTGGATGTGTACAGTGGTACTGCTTTCAAATGCTTTTGGGAAAAATAAACTTCTTCACTTCCATTCAAGGTACAGGAGTTAACTTTAACACATAAAACTGGATAGCAGTGAAAGATTGTGCCAAACACACTAAAATAGAAAGTCCCAGTTCCACGTAAATAGGCTGGTATGAATAAATCACTATTGAGAAGTTATTTACCATTGCAGATACTGCTTTACCTTCTGGTCCGTTATGTTACAGTATTTCCCAGATGGCACAGTGAGAGCTCACGTGCTAAAAACTGGAGAAGAACTCATCATTTTGTTCTCTTTCAAAAAATATGACCATTCAACTTACTTTCACTTCCTTTCAGGTAAAAAAAAGGACAAAAAGCTTGTACAGTGTCACCTACATATGTCTGGCCACTTCAAAATAGTTTGAAAACCCTTGAGCTGTAACATGTCAAAGATATTACAAAAACAAATTGGTCTTGATCATGCTACTTGTGAATGGCAGCTCTCCCACAGAAGAGCTGATACTTTCCACGTTCCCCATACACCCTGTGTCAGACTTCAAAAAAGACCACGGTTTTAGGTGTTCCTACTTCTAAAAGCACATTTTTAAAGTACAGTCCTTCAGTAAGAATCAAGGGATAATACCAAGTTGCCTTTTCTCTCTTCCTTATGGAAAGCTATATCTCTGTTTCTGGGAAGGAAAACTTCATTTCAGGGTGTCTAATTCCAAGCATTCAGCTGAGTATATGTTGTTTTCAATTATAAGTGATTTCTAAGCCTGTTTATAGCATTTTTTTATTAATTTCATCATAGTCTCCCTTCCCTGGAGATGATGAAGAAGAGGTGTTTGACAGCATTGTAAATGATGAAGTAAGATATCCACGATTTCTGTCTACAGAAGCCATCTCGATAATGAGACGGGTAAGAACATAATCATGATATTATAGTATCCCCCTCTTGTCCTGTTTTCTCTGCAACAATTACAATAATGAGGAAGAAAATACTTTAAAAACCTTTGCTTGGTATATTTTTTCTGCAATTAAATTTCAGACTTGCTTCATTTATACTGTACCATGCTGCCTTATCACCTTAAATGAAAATTGTTGATGCCATTCCACTTTATTCAGGAGCATTTTTTTCTTTTTAATATGTAAAACACTTAAGGCCTGATTTTTGTCCCTGAATTATGTTTCCTAGTTGTATCTAACCGGAAAACTTCAGCTCTCTTTTCCTAGCAGAACACTGCTGCATTGACCTATTTGATAGATTAACATTGTCACATGCATATTTTAATTCAAAGACTTCTAAATCTTTTTGGTTTTATTCCAAGTGGGGCAGGGAACACCCTACCCATGGCATCTGCAGTCCCATTCTTGGCAAGCAACAGCTGATTTTGTCTATGATTGTTATTAGTGCTGTTCTTAGTGCGATGCCTCTGCTTATCAAAAGGAGATGGTTGAACCTGTCTGAGTTAGAACCTTATCACAGCTGATAGAAAAGCAACTACTGGAGGTAGTTCCAAAGCCTTTGGAATTGACCTCTCCACTGAAATGTCTGATGCTGAGTATCAGTCTAGCACCCAATTCAGCAGTGTGCTGCAGCACAGTAACTACTGTGACATAAGGATTTAAGTAACAGCATAAATATTCTATAACTGAAAAGGGAGAGTGTGTTTGCCTAGAGAAAGAAGGCAGAATACAGTTTTAAGGCAGTACCTGGGGAAGGCATTTCTACTGTGAAAATTATGATGCCAATATTCACAGGGGGCAGGGTCTGCCACACTGCACCCACAATATGTGTACTGTGATCTTTGTGCTTGCACTTTACTAGTTGTGCTGTTTCCATCAGAGAAATTTGTACATAACACAGTAGACATTATTTTTTGATGGCTACATCATGAATATCCACCCGCCCTGCTGCTGGGCACTGCCTGGAACGGGACTGCTCTCAGCAGCACAGTTCACAAGTGGGAGCATCAAACTCCTGGAGTTAACTAGAAAGCCTTTCCTTTGCCTGAGTGTGTGAAGCAGCATTGAACCCTCTCTGGAGACAGCAGGGTAGTTTTCTTCTGAGCCCTGCAAGAACAACTGGCTTAAGTAAATCTGTGCCAGCAGCAGCAAAAAGCACATTCTGCATAGTCCCTGTGCTGAGCACTTGCCCCACGCAGCCTCTGGTACCAAGACCTGGCAGCACAGGTCTGCAGGGAGGCAGAGGAGTCTGCTCTGTAGCTGTTCTGGCTCAGCTGTGGGTGGAACTGGGCTGGCAGGCTGAAAGAGCACTGCTGAAAGCTAAAGCTTTGTCCCTTTCTTTGAGGGCCAAGCATTTTCCATAGATCAGGTAATATGAATTTTACTGTCCACCTAATCTTGGTGTTGGCTCTTACTTACTCATCCTCCCTCCTACCTCTCCCTTCCCCTGAATTTCTCTGCTGAAACCTTGCATGTTTTGTCAGCTGCTGCGTAGAAATCCAGAGCGGCGTCTTGGAGCTGGAGAGAAAGATGCTGAGGATGTGAAAAAGCATCACTTTTTCAGAGTGAGTACAAACTAATAGTATTTCTAAGGACACGAAGGAGTAGAGATGGGAAACTAAACATCAATTCCTTTATTTTACAGCAAATAGATTGGAATGCTTTACTGGCCAAGAAAGTGAAACCTCCTTTTGTACCCACCATTAGAGGACGAGAAGACGTTAGTAATTTTGATGATGAATTTACCTCTGAAGCACCTATCCTCACTCCACCTCGGGAACCAAGGATACTTTCAGAAGAAGAGCAGGAAATGTTCAGAGATTTTGATTACATTGCTGATTGGTGTTAACTTCTAGACACTGTGAACCCCCAGCTGACTGGCTCACAAGAATGCCTCTCTCGGAAGAATACCGACCCTTCAATTGCTCTCTGTGCCACCTGTAGCTTCTGGGTTTTTTTAAATCACATGAAGATCCTTTTAAGTACTGTTTTAACACTCTTGTGAAGAGTGGCCTCTTTGTATATTGTTTTTTTATCTGAGCACTGGAAAGCAGGTCTATGGCGTTCATAAGCTGAGTTGGTGAACCCAGGCTGTATTGAGCTTCTCGCACATGGGCACACGTGGATCTTACAGTCTCTCTCGCTCTTCCACAGCAGATAACATCACTTTTTAAAGTATCTGCCTTAAGTGGGAAAAGCAGACTTTGAGCTAGGTAATCTCCACTCAGCCACATTGGAGTAAGTTGGGATACTGGTGACACTCACACAGAACACGGTTCTAGTCTGAGAAGGCAAATGATTTCAGCTAAATATTGTGCAGTCTATAAAACTACACATTTCTATGTACACCTTCATCTTGTGTTCTTAAAATAATGGTATTGAGAACAGATATGCCTTGTTTTGTAAATTTTCTATGGTATTTATTAGGAAAAATGTTAAATGCCTTGCCTTTGAGATAACAACTGTGTAAGTGCTTCCATTACAAAGAAAAATCCAGAAAAATCCGGAAAGTTTACCAAAGTCACTTGCCAAACAGTTTTGCCTTCAAGCTTCTTAAGCACGGCTTAAGCCCCTGGTTGGTCTGAGGAATGTAACAAGGACATTGCTCAGTGCAAGCCCAGAGCGAAGCGTCCGCGTGGCCCCAGCCCGGCCACTCCTGCATCGGCCTCCTGCCTTCCCCAGCCCCGAGGGGCAGAGGAGTCACCCAGTCCTTATCTCACCACCTCCATCATCCTCTGTCTGTCCTACGATGTCAGTTAGAAAACAGAAGGATTTTCAATGTATACATGTGAACATGTATATTTGGAAGTTGTAATGTATTCTTACCTTTAGGCAAGTAATTTAATTGTACCACTTCATCAATATTGCACGGTGGCAAAAAAATGTATCCATGTAGGCCACTGACCTCCAGCCCCTGAATTGGCAGTTACTGAGAGTAAAAAGCAATACCTTGTAACAGAATGTATAAATATTTTTGATAAAAACAGTGTATATTTTATAAACCCCTTAACACTAAAAGCTGTACCTCAAAAGTTGAAAAATAATTTTGACCAGACACTGTGTGTATTTGTAAACCAAGACCTACGTTTGGCATCTGCTGTTCTGGGGACAAACATTAATTCTTGGAAAGTAAATTTCCCGCATAGTCCTTATCTCTAGCACCATTCAGCACTAACCTCACAGGTTCATCAGGGCCAGGAGTTTGCTGTTCATGGTCTAAGGCAGTGAGAATCAGCACCCAAATTATTAAAGAACTGGTAATTTTATTAATTCAGAGAAGAAACACAAACCACTGGAGTGTGCAATGCCAAGGTGGTGGTTTAAAATCATGATGCTGGACAGACCTGCAGGGTCAGGCAGGGGAGAGGCTTAAGGGAGAAAAAAAAATAATGGTTAATAGGTCTAAATCAGGCAAGTCCCCCACAGGAAGGAGGGAGGCACCTTCCCCAGTGCTGCAAAGCATGTTGGGCAAAACGAGTCAACTCCTCAGCACTCATTGTTTCCACGTTCTAATTAATAAGAAACAAATTATGTTCCTGTATCAGGCTGAAACCAATACTTTTGAGGTACAGTCAGCTCGCCCTTTTTTGGTTCCCAAAAATATATATATATATATAAGCATCGAACAGGGTGCTTAACACTTATGAAAGTATCCTCAAACGTACTTTTTTGTAACTACATCTTGTACAGAAATCTTTTTTTAATCTAAGCAAATCACTAAAAAAAAAAATTAGAAAAAATTAGAGGGCAGGGTATGTTCACCCAGTTAAGATGGAAAAAAGCACTAATTTTATCTCTGTAGTTTTTTAAAATATTTTTAGGCAGATTAAGATTTAAACCCTAGATTGTAAATATATTTTGCTATACTTTATCTGTATGTGGCTGCTCAAGCACTTTGTAAGGAAATTAGGATATTTTAGAATGGTACACTATGCATTAAAATGAAATGTGCCTTTAACAAATGTCATTCTAAGTGTTTTGCAGTCATTAATATCACAAATTAAAGTTCTAAATAGAGTAATTTGTAAATTGTGTCGCAAACATGATTTTGCTGTTTCTTGAAGTAGCTGGTCATGTTTTCTCCACAGGTAACTTCAGAAAAAAACTTACAATCAGGAGGGGACCCAAGTCTCTTGGTAATAGTTCAGCGTGCTTCCATTCTTAAAAAAAAAAAAAATCAAATTTACTAACTCCCTCTGACCATACCTTCTTTCTGAAGGAAGGCAGCCTCCTCTTGCTTGGAGCAGTCCTGAAGGCAGCAGAAGGCCACCTCAGTTGGAGTCTGGCCTGCTTGAATCAGCATTCTCCCCTTCACAGGCTTCTTCTGAGAGCTGTGACCCCCCTCCTGGGTGCTGCACCATTACAGTCTCTTTCCTCCCCACCCTTACACAGCAAGCTCTGTAAACAAGCCAAAACCTATACCCAGCCCACAAGGAGCTTTTTCTTTAGGCAGAGGATGAAGCTTTCTTTTCTGAGTGCATTTAGAACAGAAATCTTTACTCCTAAGAGCAAAGTGGAATTTCACGAGGCCATTGCCCAGAGACACTTCATACCTACCTAAGCAATCATTCCAGAAAGGGCTGGTTCCAAACCAACAGTTTCAAGTATCTAGTCTGAACTGGAGATGAATTAAAGTAGGAAGTGCTTGAAGATATTATGCCCTTGCACTTGTGTGTGGGGAATGCAACCCTTCAGCCCTCCTGCTTTCTCCCAGGCTGGCTGCTGAGCTGCCTCCCACAACGACAGCCAAGTGTTAGCAGAGACCCCAAAACGTGCCACCACCCCAAGTGCAGCCGGTGCCTGCGGCACTTCGGGCTCTGCTCCTCAGGCAGCCTTTGCTGCCCCTGCCCCTGGCTGACACAAGCAGGTCATGAGCTAAAACAGCTGCAAGCAGCAGCTACTAAAGGGGTCATAACTGCCTAAAAATTAATTCAGAGCTATACCCTTTTTTTGCTGAAATGCTTCACGTAACTGCCGTCTACTGGGACCAGTAGTAACTGTTTTTCAGAATATACCTGCCCCTTCAAGCATATTCCTAGTTCTGCCTCTGAGGGCTGCAACAGTTACTGCCATCTCCACACCACAGGAGATACAGCAACTGCTTTCAGAACTGCAGGGTCAAGCCAGGATAGCGTATCCTGCCTCCATCTGCTGCACTTCAGAGCCTTGCACAGATGTGTTTAAATTCCTGTCCAGACAGCTTTAGCTGTATGCTACAATTTCAACTGCAAACACTCACCCTCACGTGTCAAGTGCTCATGCATAGTGCCTGAAAGGATTTAAAATGTGAGCATTATGGGAAATGAAAGTTTCAGTCACTTTTAACCTTCATGTAGCAGATTTAACCCACTCATGCTGGAAAGCAACACTCAAAGCAACTTCCACCTTTGCACTTCCAAGCTGTAACACTACATTAAAGGTCAGGCCCTGCCCATTCAAAGCATCTCACCATCTCCCACAGAGGAGGCAGATGGAGTAGCTCAGAGCAAGACAGGGAATGCCCAGGTAATAGAAAATGTTGCAACACAGTCAAGGCAATACATCAGACACTTGAATAGGTGCCCTCCAAACTACCAAGCACACCACCTCCAACACTTGCACCCAAACCTTTGTGGCTGCAACCAACAGCTTCAGTGGTGTAACAGGACTGTTATTTGTTTACAGAAAAAACGCTGAGCTGCCACATTTCAATTGTCTCTACTGTCAGAGGAGGATTAAAACTAAACCAGCAAGAAAACAGTGAGTGCTATTGACAATTACTGCCATAGTACTGGACACACAGCCTTCCCTCTGCACAGCTTTAGGACCAGGCATGCAGCAAGCTGACCCTCAGCTGTTCATTTGAATGGTTAAACTGAATTTGCACCTGTGATACAAAATGAACTCAGGAACCAGAAGACTCCCAGTTAAGTGCATTTGTTGCTTTGCACACAAAGGGATACTGTCAGGAGGCACCTGGTCTTCAAAGCTCTTAGTCTGGGGAGGGCTAAACAACTTCAGGCCTTCCCTCAGCACCTGGTACATCATTTCAAACGGGACTGGCAGGTCAGAACATTCAACAGAAACACACTAGAAATGCTTGGGATTGTACAAAGGAAGGTAAAAGGCATCATGAAGCTACCAGGAATTGAACTAAAGTGAGTCCTCATACTTCTCTTTGGTTGCTTTGTCATCACATCCAAGAAGAAAAGCAGAGACATCAGTGAAAATCATGGACACTGGGCCAAGGATGCCACTAAACCTTTTGCAACCAATTTGGAAATCTCCTGCAGCAGTTGTGCAAACCTTTAAACGGCTTGTCAGCTGCTTGCATTCTGGGTGCAGTCATCCATTCCCTACAGCTGCCTACAAATACTGGAACACGCTAGAGATTAGAGTTGTGCAGAAAGCGAGCATTTAAGCAGCCTTGTGACCAAGCCCGTGAGTATGAAGCTCACTCCGCCATTCCATGGACTGCATTCCAGTTCTCAGCATGTACAACAGTACGTGCATATCACATTGCAGTCATACCCACAAGATAGTAAGTGTTTTTGGAAAACAGTTTATTTGGGAATTACACAATATTTTAAATTTTCCAAAATACATCTTACTAGATCCCTACAAAAGAAATCTAAATAAGTACAACAATATGAAATTAAATTTGTTGCAACAGTCATTAAATATTTTCTTCCACTAGTATATACATACAAAATGCCACAATGAGCTCGTTTACCCTTGGAATGTGTGCTGCGTTCCAGCAGTTACGCTCCATCTCCATCTCCTCCAGTTCCACAACATGAAGACTCAATATTAACACTTTGTACATCCTTTATTATAGGCAAAAATAAAGAGTTTGTTGGGTTTGGGGTTTTTTTTAATAGAAATTAACCCTCTGCAATTTCACAGCTGTGGTAGTTTGTCTACTGGGGTATCAAATTTGAAGTCTGCTGGGAAGAGATCTGGAGCTCGAGGGTAGATCAGCCTGTATGACTGTCTAATTGTAACATCAGCCACACCAGCAATATCACCAATTTCTACAATAAAAAGCAGAGAAGTGATTAGTTTTTACTTTTGCCATTTATATTGAAGAAACCAGCAAGCATAATTTATCAAGAAGTGCTAGACACTTGCTTCATTTGTAACTCTCCCAAAAGCCTAGCAGAAATGGTTTTAACTGTGGAGATTAATACTTTGCATACATAAGTCTATCTTCTCACATACCAGAGTTCAACTTACCCATCAATCTTGGAATAACATCAGTTTCAAATTGTAGAGGGCCAAGAGTGTTAGAAACATCTACTGCAAACTCTACATATGATCAGCAATGTTTCAATAAATTGTCATCAACATCAGGATCTTCACTTTTGTGCTTTGATTAAATATAAGCAAAACAAGCAAAAAACCAGCAAAAAAGTGATACCTTCAGCTAAACATGAACTACATTTACCTTAAAATGCACCGAGAAATAAGGCAAAGGCACAGAGCACTGTAACAAGCTGAGAGAACGCTTGAGATGCACAGAAACTAAATTTATCCAAGATTTAACCACATTAGGAATTTAAGCCTTGGACTGCATGAAAGCCTTCCTCATTGTCTGAGGACACTGGAGGAGTACAGAGTCCTGGTGTATTTTAGCCATCACTCCTAAGAGGCACAGTCCAACAGCTCACTCCGAGCACAGATGATGGCACTGCACTGCCTGAGCTCTGCTTCACTCACGTGCCCGGGAAGCTGCCAACATGATGAAAGCTCCAGGGACATCAGCAGTTATGAATGCAGAACAAAACACCACAACTGGACAGATAAAGGCTATTCTTTACCTAAAAGCAACTCTCCACTAAGAAATTGCTACATTTTAAACATTTCTGATCTGAACTGGACAAGACAGTTCAATGGAGCTTCCCCAGCCAGCTGCCAGTACTTGGATCCACTCCTCACATCAAGTTCTAACCACTGCAGCCTTAGCTCCCTTCCTTCCCTAGGGCATTATCCTCATGTAGGTCTTATTCCCATGAGCCCTGGGGGTTGATCCATGCTACTCTGAAGCTCAAGAACAGCCCTGAATTCCTTACTGGCTCCCCAAGGGCTCCCATACCAGCGGGGAGTCATGCCCAAGGCAATCTACAGCAAATCCTGCTGTCCCACTGCTTTCAGTCTACCACAGGCTCACAAGAAGTCAAGGAACAGGTACTAATGTAGATGATTCCCTGGCTCCTGGAATGATTGAAGACTCAATGTAATCCTAAGCCATAGTGCTACCTACAACTGCCTGCAAGTTGGTGTTTGGAGTATTTTAGAGCAGCAGGATGTACACAAGCAAATATTTGCATGGGTAAACTTAAATTATGCTCCTTTGAATGCAGTGGTCCATAGCATTCAAAAATGCAACACTCCTAGTGCCAGATGAAAATGAACTCAGTTACACTGAGCACAGCCAGTTACTCCATTTCAGGGACTGGGAGATCCTGGTTTGGTCCTTGCTGTATGCAGTCAGATGGCAGCTTATCACTACTTGCACACACCTCATCCAGGTTTCACAGCAACACTCGATATTCTTTCAAGCAGGAAAACATGGTCAACTAAAAGAAAAAAAGGCTGGTTTACCTTTTTGTGTCCTTTTCTCTGAAGAAGCTTGTGATGCCATGTAAATAGCTGCAGCTGCTACAGAGATAGGGCTTCTCCCAGGAACCAAATCTAATTCCACAGCTTTACGGGCAATGTGCGTTGCTGCCATTTGTACTTGTTTGGGAAGCCCCAGATTGGAACAGAATCGTGACATGAAGTCTCCAGTTGTAATCAAATCAACACTGGTTTCAAGAGCTTTCAAAATAAGTTTAAAACACCGACCTATCTCCTTCTTTGAAATCCTGGACACTGCACATATTTCTAAAGAAAGAATAAAAATTAAACTTCAGGCTCGACAGCATTTACTCCCCCAAAATAATCAAATTTGACTCCCACTAAGAAGGCCACTGTCACTAAATAAGCTTTGAACATTTGTCAACTTCAGTCAACCACATTTATTGTAAGGAGAAAATTAATACAGCTCATTTAGTATGGGAAATTTGGTATTCAGTGCTAGAGAGCTGCATCCCTGTCAGGGAAAAGTTGCCTAAATTTACTGCAGAACTGCTGGTTCAAATTCAGTTACAACAGTCCCCACCATTCTCCCATCAAAGCTATGCCTTTTAAGTTTCCCCAACATTCACGAGTAACTTTCAAATGCTAAATTCTTTTTAATGCAGTATGACCAAAAATCCCATGCCCAAGAGCCTACTCCACAAATGCAACAAATTTCCAGAGTCTTCTACCCTCCCCCTCAAAGGTGAGCTGTAGATGAGAACAACCAATTTGACAAAGTCCAAGAATGAGAAAACCAACCTCCTACAGTGACAGTAACTAGACCTTTACTTCACAGCAAAATTGAATCTGCGTCACTGAAAACTTACCTTTAAATGTTCTTGGAACGCCCTCTTGCCTACAGGCTATGTAGAGACAAGCAGAAGCAATGGCATCATTACTCCTTCCCTTCAGGCTCTTTTGCTCATACACTTGCTTGAATAAATTATTTGTTCGATCCTTCAACGCAAGAAGATGAAATTTAATTAACTCTAGGCCATTTAATTAGCAGCAATATCAAAAATTCATGTGCTCATTATATTATGCTAACTAAGTCAATGCCAGAACAATTTAAGGAAGGGAGACATGAACTTACAACTATATTTCTAGGGAGGTTGATTCTGTCTGCCATGTTCGTAATCTCTTTAAAAGCGTTCATCATCGCACGATCAGAGCTGCTCATAGTTCTGCGATTTTGGTACTTGGAATTCCCAAATTCATCAAAACTTGCTGCACCTGTGCCCTGAAAAGAAAGATTTGTATTGTCAATAACACAAGGAACTTCCTCCTCACTTCGAGAGCAAACATTTCCAGCTTTGTCAGTTTTATTCCAAGGCATCAGTTCAAGCAGTTGTTCAAATAAACATCACTGAAAGTGAATCATTCACTCGAGCATCGTTCACACCTCAAGTTCTACGCTTTGCACCAGCCTCAAATTGTGAATTGCTTTCCAAAGACCACAGATTACACAAGGGTTTTTCCTTCCTAATATAAAAATAGTTTAATGTGTGCATCTCAATACTCCTGTCACCAATGCTGAGGTCCAAGATTTAGATTCGATGCAACCCACGTGTCCTTAGGACTGCATCCGCACTGTGGCACACTGGTGAGTCGGAAAAACAAATTTGTGGCCAGCTGGAAACCAGTTGTTACAATGATAACTCAACTATCACAGTGAAGGCATGGGCAAAGAACATCCAAAACAATGAGCTATTCAGACCCAACTTGATACTGTGCCTGCTAGCAGTTGAAAACCTTAGTCACAAAATGGAAATATCCATAGATTTTGACTTTACCAGAAAATGATGGACCTCCTAAAAGAAAAGCTTGAGGTCTTAGAAGTAAGAGCCACAAACTCAACCTGGACACTTCAAAACAAGTTTCTGACATGTGTTTCATTTGTATCTTACAAGTTACAGTGCAAACTGCACACTTCTATTAAATATGCAAATTTGCCCAACTACAAGGGCCTAAAACATCTAATGTTTTCAATTAGCTAGCAGTCCAAAATATGTCTTTAACAAATAATGCCATATCAGATTAGTGATAGCTGATGACAACTCCATAGCCTGTTAAGTTCGGAAGACCAATTTATATTGGTCTGTAATTTATATTGATTACTTATGTGGTTGCTGTCACAGTGCACAGGGGACCATGAGTTCTCTCGAGTGGAAAATGTTTCTTCACAATTCTGCCATCAGTAGAAACCTGCATTTTCTGAATTTGTATGCATTTATTCCTTTCTGGCACCTTCAAACAATTTATCTGGGCAGGGGCATCCAATTCACTCCAGACAGACTTGGTCATTTAAGCAACCCGCTGCAGACACCAACTACTGCACTGTCTGTTCTGCCAAAAACAGTAAGCACAAAGCAGGTCTTGCTCTGTGATTGACTGATAACCTGGCTAGGCACTTGCACACAGTTCTCATGTTGAAGACTGAGCAATGTATCGGGATGTCCAGGCTGTACAAAGCAGGGTGAGGACACAGTGAACAAAGGACAGAACATGCCCTGGCATCACCTTTTTCTACTGAGCTGCCCAGTTTCTTCTTTCCTGACCCATTTCTTGGGAATTGCCCTTCTATTTTGACACAGCCTCTAATCCTATAATCTCTCTGTGTGCTTCTGCATTTAATACATGTTCTTTGGCTGAGAGTAGTAACACTCAGCCAAACAAAAGTAGTAACACTCAGGTCAACACACTTGACCATTCACTTACACTGGCCCACTTCCCCATGCCCAAGGTCTCCATCCCACTCCATTTCCGATGGGCTCAGCAGACACCTCCACTGCTGAGACACGTACCTGTGGTGCACACACACTTTGATATTGCTGTGGCAACTGAAGACTCTGGCACAGAACTCTCCCTCACAAGTTTCCCTAGCTCCTTGAACAGGCCCTCTATAACAGATGCTAGATTCCAAGAGTGTTCTTGTTTTTCTACTTCTTCAAACATCCTTTCATATGAAACAAGCATCCAGAAGTGATCCTGGCACCAACACAGCAGAAGGATGCTCAGACAATCTTACTTTCTTGACTGGATGAACACTTCCAACTAGCCAAAGGTTTCCAGTAAGATATAAAGATAAACAAAAAGCAAGAATCCAGCAAATCAGACTTCAGGCCACAAAGAACAACACTAGACCTTCCTTTCAAAAATTATGCCAGAACTTCCTTGACCCAAAACACACAGAAGTCTCAGGTCAAAAGGTTCCTTCCTGGCCATCACTCATATCCCTCTTCCCTACACTGTGTTACAACATCCATGTGCATCAAATGGCTCCTAGACCAGCACTATCCACAAATGCTTACAGGAACTGCATGGGCTCAAACTCTTGTAGATGCCAGAAGAGTGATCACAAACAACAGCAAGTCCCCAGTCCTTGTCTATCAGGCTTCATGCCAGATAGTATTTTACCAGGAAATACTGCTCTCTCCTGGGGCCAGAAAGTATTCCCCTTCACCACAGAGATTTTCCCTAGTCCACTGATTAAGAACAAAAAAAAAAAAAAAAAAAAACAAACACAAACACACAAAAAACCACCAAACACCACCAACATCTTTTAGGTTTTAGGTGCTGTACATTGAAACTAGGCAAGGATTTAACCCTGCTGATATGACTGCTCTCCAAGAGCCATACCCAATATACAGTTCACAACTATAAAAGGGGTGGAAAACACTCTTCCATCTCCATTGCTTACATAAACCACAGCTATTCTCCCTGCATTTGCTATTTAAATGCACCATCTACTTTCCTTCTGGAGCTTTCAATTGAGGGACAATGCTTTGTTGACTTCAGCCCTTGACAACCATGTTAGGAGTGCCTTTCCCTCCATGGAAAAAAAAAAAAAAACAGAAGCCACACAGTTTTAGCTGAAATAAAACAGACTTTAAGAATTGTGTTTTACTGCTGTGGCCTTTGAGACATCTATCTTTCCCATCTCACCAAGAAAAGTATCTGTCAAAGTCAGGAGTTCTACCTGTTTGGCTTTCGAACAGAAGATAAACCTCCTGGAAACAGCATTCAAGATTGCTAAAGTGAGAAAGCACAGTCAAATAAACAGTGTTAATCTCTGAAGGGGCTCAGTGGTGGTCAGGCTTACAGTGCTGGCAGCCAACAGCTTTATACCCCAGTATATACCACATTTAGCAGAAAGTAGAAGTATCACCAGCATCATCCACATCACTGACTTGGGGTTAACCACAGCATCAAGGCATGCCCCCAGATCCAGTAGTCTTCTTGCCCAGCTCATTATACAGTGTGATGGATCCTTTCTTCTTTTTCAATCATCAGCCCCTGATATCCTGACATTGAGAAGCCATTGCTTCTCAATATAGCACTACCAGGTTCAGGCCATGCAGTTTGACAACAGCCAGCTTCCTTTCACAGATATCTGATCAAAGGATAGGAATTCTATGCCAAGAGATTGCATTAGTTCTTTGTTCAAACAATCTAAATTCTCTTGGGAGTTGCAGTCATTGCAAGAAGGAATCAATTAACTACCAAGGGTGACAAAAAGACATTTTCCACAAGATAGGAAACGAAACTTTCAATTTTCTTTTAGATTCATAGGAAAGAGTTCTTTATATCAAGGCAGATCTAGAAGTTGCTTGTGCAGCTTTAATTTTACAAAAGAATTTTAGAAATAACTATAGCATTCTGGCAATCAAGTCCCAATTAATGTGAGACTTCGCCACACCTCCAATTGATCTGCATTGTAATCAGATCAACTGCAGCACACAGTATCTAATTTCAGAGACTTACAGTTCTGTGCCAATATCCTGAAGATCTGCCTGTGGAATTCAAACCACTTCCACCACAGCTAACTATGCTATTCACCCTCCTCTTCACAGACAAATTAATCTTTCTTCCAACACAGGCTGCTGCTGCCTCAGACAGATGGGTTCCTTAAGTAGTAAACCCAGTTAGGAATTAATCCCTTTGCATGGGCAAAGCAGCCTCTCCTTTGCTGTGAGCAGATACAGACCACACATCCCCAGAAGAAAGGAGCCCTAGAGCAGCACCTCCTGGCTTCCAAGAGGAAAGAGTGACAAACCATTCTGTGAAGCAGAACTGGCCCCCTTCCTTTACTGTGTAAAGGCAATAGCCAGTCACCAGAACTTTACTGTTGTAATTGGTTTAGACTCCACTTACACCTACATTCCCATGACTTTAACAATCATCTCTAATACAACATGCCAAGAGAATTACCTATGTCCTTCTCTTTTGGATTTTCCACAATAATGTTTTAGGGTGGGTTGGTTTTTTTTTTTGGTGGGAGTGTTATTGGGAGGGCAGGGCAGGTCTGCTGTAAAGATTCTATTATCTGCGGTCCTACATGGCAGAAAGGAATACTCCTGTTCCCTGTCCCATGCAAAAGGCTAAAGCAATCTCTGGCACACAGATTTGGGGTCCACTATGGGCCATTCTAAGAACTGGGAAAATAACAATCTTACCTTCTTCATTCTTTGGAATTCATGGAGGTTGTTCTGTACTCTGTCATACTACTTACCCTCCTCATGACTACACCAATTTCACCCTTGTTCAACCACTGTGCATATCTAGGTCAACTCTCATCCCAGCCTACTACTGGCAGGGACTTCAGAAGACTGCGTGAGAAATGTACTACTTCCTTGGTTTAGTTATTTTTGCTGCAAAATTCATGCCCTTTCTGCACTGATAGGAGATTTCTTCAGCATCTTCTGATATAAGCCATTCTCTTCCTTCCAAATGACTGAAAAAAAAAGCAGCCCCTCATACAGAGTTCACATCAATGAGCTGATATCCCAGAGCCTCAGCTCTGGCAAGACAAACACAGGAACTCTGATACAAAAAGCATCCTGGTTTGTCAAAGAGACCCCCAATTTCACACAGACAATAATGCATCTCTTCTACAATTCCTCCCCATGCAAATAAAGTATCCAGAGTTGGACTAATTGCCCCTTCTACATTCCCCAACACGACCCTGGCAGTTCCAGTACTCGGACATTTTTACTCAGATCTGCTAGGTTAAATCATGCCACACTAACGTTCCCACATCTTGTCTTCACTGAATGACACTCTTTGCTTCAGCAAGTTTGGTCATGCCTATCATGGAATGTTCTGGTTAACAGCAAAACTGTTTCATTAGTTGAATGTCCATCTCTGAAAATTTTTAGTTTTCATGGACAAACTTTCCACAGAGGTTTCTTTATGTCTTCTCTCACTGAGGTTGCCATCCCTCTTATTCTAAATTAGAATCTGAACCTCCAGAGAGAAGAGTGTTAACAACACAAGTCCCAATTCACCTGGATAGAGAATCCAAAGCAGCTCAGGTCATTCTACCTACTGAATCAAACTGAGTTCTCAGAAATAAACCCTGTATTTACACAGTCCCAAAATGAGAAACAACATGAACCTGGAGCAAACAGTCCATTTCTCCATCTATCTATAAAGGTCTACTTCTGATCTTTACCACAGCTGACCAAATCAGTAACAGAAGTCCATGCCCTCTCAACTACAATCTTTCTGATCCTACACAAGTGACTTTTAAAATCCCAGTGACTTCTGTGGCACTGCTTCACAGAGCCAATAGTTTTAATGGAGCAGTACAGATTTATTGCCTGAATGGATTCCAAAAGCCACCTAAAATCTTACAGGCAGCAATGCTTGGAGTTGTCCAAAACACAAGCATCTACTTGGACAATTCCTTGAACACAAGGTTTCTTTTTCACTAATGGTCAAAGATTGGCTGTCCATCAGTATTTGCTAGTCAACCTCATCTCTTTGAAAAATTCTTGGCTGAAAAGTATGTTGCACACCTCCCTATACATAGCCATACATATTCAGATATGTCTTACTTCTTCATCCTTGCAACAGCACTGGAACAAAAGCTTCCGAGAAGCAGAAGCAAATAAAAAGCAGCAATACATTTTTAAGTTATTTATGAGCAACTGCACCATCTTTCATGAAACATTCAAGAAATCCACAAAAATTAATTTGGTTCTTGCAGCAAAAAATGTAACAGAAAGTACGACAAAGAAAACTTACCTGGGTCACTGCTTCATTAAAAGGGAGTGCATTTATGTGACTAATCTTGCTTGCCCTCTCATGGGAGACAGCAAGATATGATTTACCACTAAATTTTAACCCAAATATAGATGGAATACTTTCCTCTGGGACACTCACACCATGAAAGAATTCTACATTTAGTGCTTTAACATGAATTGGAAGAATATACACAACAAGCATGTAGATCTCCGGGTCTCCAATATGAACCTGATACAGATTTTACTATAAAAAAAAAAAATTCAGCTCAAGTTTGCAGTACTAGCTATTGAGATCTCAGAACTAAGCATCTTATTTCAGAATCATCTCAAATACACTTGCTAAGTCAGAGTGCTTCTTTAAAAATTGCAACATCAGCTTTCCTATTTACAGCATCATACCAAAGGGTGGGGCAAGTATCCACACAGCACTGCAGACTTTTCTTGCTTTTGTGAAGGTTGGCCCTTTCCTGCTACCCCCAGGAAAAAGTCACATTTTACACACTGTTGAAATGTATGAGTTCAGTTCAGGCAAAATATTTGTAAATAAATACACTGAATATTTTCCCTATGGTCATACAATCATGTACTTGACACAAAAAACACTCAAACTTAGTAAAATTTCATATTTTAAGTGTTACCTTGCCAATCATTGTACTCAAGTCGCCATCACTCAACAGAGGATTCTGGGTATCCCCAACTCGAGATGGATCTTTTGTTGCTTTGTCATTGCTGAAAGTTCTCCACTCTGACCCTACATCTATGACCCGGTCACCTGAGATCACAGAAAGCAATAGTCTGCATTAATATAATGTTTCATGAAATATTTCAGAACATTAGGTTAGACCTCTGAGCTCTCCGTTGTAAGAAGGCAGTCTGTTGGCGTTCCCAAACAGAACAGTAACTTGCAGGACAATATACCAAAATGTTTAGGATTACAGGTTAAGGCAATGGAAAAAAAATGCTATAAGAGCTGCACAGAAGACATAAATAACTAGAGAAATGCATCCAGAACACAAAAAGGTACAGTTATCCAAAAAGATATTTTCAGTATGCAAAAGGAATCAAGACCTTGATTTCAAGCTGAAGTCAGGATGTTCTCAGCACTTGGACAAATGAGCCAGTTGTTATAACTTAACAAGTTCTCTCACATTTCCATGTGTTCAAGGTGCACATGTGAATTATCTATCACACACAATCCCATTAAGTTGTAGTAAATCACTTCTTTTGCAAGAGTTCCAGGTCCTTTCTACTCTCAACTTTGCACCTTCTAACCCACCATGACATTTTGCAGCTCAGTTCTTGTTCTTTGAGTTCTGACCCTGCCCAATTCCCCTTCATTTACGATGCTTGACAGTATGAACATACAATCTATATACAAAACTATTAATCTACCCTGTTATACCTGGAAGAGTTTCAGTACAGATTTAGAGCAAGCAGAAAAAGCACTAAACCCACATTCTCTGAATGAAACAACTTTGCTTGCAGTCCTCTGTTCATCTCACATTCACCTAAACCTTTCCTACAGCAACTTCGTAGTTTGAGAAATAACTAACCCACACTCTGATGCAGGCAAAAGCCCCACAGTAATCACAATAATAGAAACTCAGGGGGAAAAAAACCCAAACACAAAAGTAAACACACAAACCCCAGCCCCCACCCCACTGTTGGCAGTGCAGTTCATTCTATTCACAGATCTCATAAAAGCTGCATCTCAAACATGTTGCCTCTAGAGCAATACTAGAGAATTTTTAAGAATACATGTACAGAAAAACATAAAAAGAACACTAAGAAAAGTGTTATGCAGTAAAGGAGATCACAGCTCTGTGTAGCATATCAGAAGAAACTTCAGAGTAATTGTCACCCTTTTTTGCTAAACCTGAGGAAAAATTCACCACCTTTATCAGTGTTTAATTGTGTCATGAAAGAAACATCTGCACAAAAATAAGTAGCACTGACTGCAACAGAAATTTCCGGTATGGAAGTCTTAGTATGAAACCACAGAGGCTGATTTAACCCAGTGAAAACTAACAGACAGATAAAAAAGCACTCTGCAAACCACAGTAATACAAGATACAAAGCTGGAGAAAATACAGGAGGTATGGACAGTGGTACATACCTGGGGGATATAGGAGGGATCTATTTTGACAGAGTAACTCTATTTTTAACATAACTTTATGCAAGGAGAATACTTGAAATTGAAAGCTGTGAATGAACCAAAAGAAATTGCCACAACCAAAAAGAATAACTTTAGGTTAGAGGCATTCTCATCAGTGTCTGTCAGACATGCTCACAGCTATGGTTCCACCTTTATTTGCTGCTCTAATGAAAACCAAGAGGGGAAGGAGAAAAAAAAAACATCAAAAGCTACAGGGTTAAGAAAACAGCAGAGTAAAAGCAGCACAGATCCATTCCTTCTGCTACAAAGGTCTCCCCCCTGCCCTTGCAAGCTTGAATCTGCAGACAGCGTGCTCCTCTGGCTCCTGGACTCTCTGTAAATATTTGATTCAGTAATGGTCCTTCTATGGCCTAGCAGCAACTTTACTTTTAGACAAGCCCCCAATACTGTTTACAGCATCTAAAAAAAGCAAAATGTACTTAAAATTCTGGCATGGTATAAATAGAACACTGAGTACAGGGCAGTGATGTAATATTTTTCCACACAAGTGGGAATGACCTAAATGACTCACCCAGGGATCTGCCTCTTGTGAGTTATGAACCATTCCTGCTCTAACAAAAAAGTGTTATATCACTGCCTGCTTTGGCAAACATATTACAAACAGAGGATTGAGACTGCTATTTCAGAGTGAGAAAAGATTAAGTAGAACAAATCACTGAATATAAAGCATTTGTGTAATTAAGACACAGTATGCAAATATCTTTACTTTGCCAAGAAATCTGCTATGGCAGAAAAGAAGTTTTCTTGTATACTGTCAGTGTCACCGAAAATATACAGAGGTCCTGGGCAGCACATTCCACCTAAGGCTCCTATAAAAGTGTGACACAAGCTAGAAGTATTAACAAAAATGGAATAGGTCCAAAGGTTTCCATAGATGGAAAATGTATTTGGCTACAAGGATAATTAACTGAATTATTCCACTGAACAACAAACAAAAACAAAACACTGAATGTGGCATTTATTTTTAACTCTTCAAAACATAAAGAACCCACTTTGTTACTATGCTATTAGTACGGATGCAATTAAGCCCCACCCTAAGTGTTCAAAGCAAAACCTTAAAATACTAAATTCAGTCTTACAAAAAGCAGTGTAAGAAATCAGCCTTGAAAACTGATCCTGAGTTAAGATTTCAAGTCCTAAACGGTATTTGCTGGGTCATACACTACTGACTGGCTTTCCTGAAGCAGCTGAACACGGGCCCAATAGTCAAACATGAGAGTAAGAAAGCTCCCAGTAAGTACGTTATAAAATTGTCTCTGCTTTCTCACATTATATTGGTTTTGGCAACTCTATCAAGCTACAGTGAGGATGGGAGTGGCTGCATATTCCCTTTGCTACTTCCTTTTGATGCAGTTCTTTTGAACAAAAATAAGCTTTACTAGATACAGTTACATTACACACGCCTTTATTTAATTTTCCTCAAATGGGTGAGTTCATCTTCTCAGCTTCCTCCTCTGATGGACATAGAAAAACAACAGCTTACAGGACCAAATCTTGGTGAAATGCATCTCCAGGCTGACATCCTAAAGCATCTTTCTCAACAGATAAATTTTTCTCCATTGCTCCATTTCTTTTTGTAAACCATTCCTCCAGTATTCAGCTCCTCTTTAAAATACAGTCCAACAGACTGCAGTGCAAACACACACTGCAAAACTTCCCTGACTCAAGTTGCCCACCCTCTGAAAAGCTCATTTAGTAAAATGCAGAACTGCTGCTCAGAACAGACAACCTCAGACCAAGGTTACTTTTCTTCACAACTGACAAACACAAAAAACATTCACTGCAGAAATGTAAGAGAAAAGTCAGGTCAGACTCAAAAATTAAAACATAATTTTGAACAGTTCTTAAAAATTAGCTTAAAACATCTATACATCAAAATTTATGTATGTTTACTCCTCCCCTAAAAATAGAAGGTGATTTCTCAAGGGAAAATACTTTCATTCAACAAGGCCTGAATTTTCAGTTACATATTTACAGAGTAATAATACCAGCTATTTTAATGTTGCACTCCACTTGCAATAACTCATAAAACACACTTATTTTCTTATTTTTCTGCATTTTGTTACCCAAAGACGATACAGCTGCAAATTGAAGACATTTGACCAAAACAAGACATGTGATGATATTCAAGCCCCAAGTAACGTAATCTTCCATATCCAGTCGTGCAACAGTTCTGAGAAGGCATGTTAAGTTTTTTTCAGAGAAGTTCTAATGTTAGCTCCACATTCCATCAAGTTCTACACGTTATTAATATTTTAATCTTAGCATAAATACGGTATTAAAAGTTTATTTGCACTCTGAAGTCCCAAAATACCTATTTTTAGTAGAGAATGTTTCATTCTTACAGTTAGTTAAGGAATCTGCTGCCATCTAGTGAGCACATATACTTTTAATTAAAAGCATTTGACAATGCCAAATTTAAAAATATATATATAGGATTATACTTTATTTCAGTCAACTCCTTATTAACCAGAGTGAAGTGCTGAGACAAACTACAATGAAAAGTTGTGTAGCAGACTACAAGCTGGGGAGAATCATGAAGACATGTAACTGCACAGAGCCAAGCTGAACAGTCTGAGAGTAACAGTCTCAGCTCTCAGCCTCTCCTAACCCCTAAATACTTCTGCAACTTTCTGCTGATTTGCCCCAGCAAGTCTCTCTCTTTCTGGTACTGAGAAGCCCAGAGTTAGACACAGTATTCCAGGTATCTACTCCTCCACATTCTATTTATTACCTTATATACCTTCCCCATACAGTAGTACTCAACCTTCCCCCCCACATTTTACAGATTTAGAACTTCTGTTTAAGACCAGATGTATTAAATGTTACCAAAGAATAAACTCATGGGACAGAAAAAAGTTTTACAGCCACAGCTTTTTCTACAAAATTTCCAGCTGTTTGTAAGACAGTAGTATTCTTTGCAAAAGTTATCTCGTTTTCAATAAATTACTATCTACACTATGAATGCATCATCACCACCAGCAACACCAGTCTACTCAAAATAACTAAGGCAGGCTTTCAGATGCTAAACAAAACATAAAACCTCTAAGCAAACAAACAAAAAAGCCACAGACAATTTCAGCTGGTTGCCAGACGTCAACAGCATCATACAAGTATCAAAAGGCAACTCTGGATTGAAACAGGCAGTACAGCACCACAGGCAAGTGACTGCTACAAGAACAAAGGTTTAGCAGCTCCTGCATATCACAATTATGACAAATCTAAAAGGATTTCCAGGTTTCCTAAGCCATCAGCTCGCACAATGGTTTTGGAGAAGCAAATGAGAGTAGAAATGTTAAACGATCTGGTGGACAAGTCTGGTCAGCTCAAGTTACACCTCTCTGGGACTTGAGGCCCTTAAAAGATTAACAACCCAAGTACTTGTGAAGGATGCTCCAAACTACAGAATCTCAATAAAAAATGCTGTGCCTGACCTACACTACATCACAAAAATTAGAGGCTATGGATGCTTTTTCCATCAGAGGAGTTCAGATTGTTTCTAGCCCTTATTTGCCCTAAGTCACTTTGTCAATCTGATAAGAAGCGAGTCATTCCCTAAATAACATGATTCAAAATATCAGTGTTATTCCACTAGATAAATCTAGTACTTTACCTAACAGAAGTATTAGCAGCTCTCAAACACCTCTGGCCTCCAGCCAAGAACCCACTAACTAGAAAGCTTCCTAAACCCTTCAAGAAATTTCATGCTGTGAGAGGTGCTTATTACAAAGCCTGACAAAAGATGCCAACTTTTGTCATCTAAAGTCTGTTTCCACCGTTACAAGCATTATTGTTGAACAGCTAGAACCACCCCCCTTGTCTTTAAAGCTGAAAAGAGTTAGAATTTAAACAGACTATTTGAAATGCTGGCTGAGAAAGACCAGCAAATTATTTTCTTCATATTATAAATTCCCTGTACAAAATCAAGCATCCATGAATGCTCATGCAAGACTCAACTATTCAGAATGTTTTTAAGCATCAGTATTCTTTATAACTAGCTTTCCTCTGAATGCAAAGAGTCCTTTTGCAAGGACCAACTGTTGTCAGACACTTTTTAGTGCTCTGGACACCAAGCACAAAAGCAGCAACCACATAAAAGCTGCTAATACACATCTGTATCTAAAGATTTTTGCCTATTTTTTCAAGCAATACTTTGAATTAAGAATTCATATTTTAAAGATTGGTAATACTTGCAGAAAGAAGTAAATGTGAACATGCACCCAAATATTAAAAGATTTTTCCCTATGGACATAACTGCCCTCTACTGGATCCAAGTCAGAAGTATTTAAGCACCTTCCTCACTTACAGGATACTACCAGCAGCTGAAAAAAAATGGTTTCTTTGGGTTCCAGAAAACAAGCATCTACACAGAAGCAAGCAATCTTATCCCTAATGGCAGACATGTTGAGTAAAGAACTGGTCAGTTGAGAGGCAATTGTGAAACCCCTTCCTACTGGTTTATTATATTGCAGACAAAAAAAAATACCTGTGGTATGGTTAAGTCTTACCTAATCTTCACAGATCACACCTGAATTTACGATGCACCATTCAGACCCCAAACTTTTCTGAAGTATTAGCCAAACAAATACTTGGACACAATTTTATAGCAGCCTTACTGCTGACCACAAGCTATTGAATATTTTTCCCCAAAATCCTTCAACTGAACACTCAGGTATACATAGAACATGGAATAAATATCTGGATATTGGTCATAATTCAATTCCAAGCTTTAACAAGTCAATATGTGTCCAAGGATCCTCATCAGCAGAAGACAGATTTCTGCTTTTTTCCTGACTCCCTACAAGAGCACTGTTCCTCTCTAAGCAACTCCTGCCTACTGAAGCAGACAGAGCTAACCAATTACAGAAAATCACTTACTCCATGCTGAAAACAAACTCCTCACTGCTCCAACTCCTGCACACTAAGACAACATATAATGAAGCTATACAGAAGTTTAAGGAAAGTCTTAGATCAGAAAGGCATTCCTAATTAGCTGAGGTGCTACACAGCAGTACATGCCACTGGACTTGTTCTTATCTTCCTCTGAAATTCAGGTCACCACCTTGCTACATCAAGAAAATTCAGTGCTTTGTCTTCCACTGCTTTGATTCTGCCTTCTTCAGTCCCTTCTGGCACATCAGCTGACTTCTAGCCTTTTTTACTGTCTAAAAGGTAGTAAGTAAAATATTTACCTGTTGAGAAAGAAGATTTACTAGACTTCTGTTCTTGAACAACATGCTTTTCCCCCCACCAAGTCTGTCAGAAGAATGAGATACAGTGAACACTTTAAATAAACAAAGAACTAACTACTTCTCTGAGCCCCAGGAACTCTGTGAGCTCTCACTTATTATACCACATAGCCTAGAATGACTGGAGAAAAGTATGTAGAATGAAACAATACTTGTGACAGCAGAGAAACTTTGGCATAGAGTTGTAAAGTTTCAGACGTGTGTCAATCCAGATCAATATCAAAATTCCATGGATAATTGTAATTTAGGTCTCCAAATGCCTTTCATGCAAAAAAAGCAGGAAGGAAAAGTTAACAAGTTGGAAATAATTACCATGAAAAGACAGAACACAAGCTAATCCACAAAAGGTAACAGTGAAAAGGCAGATGAGAGTTTTCAGTAGACTGAAGCAGTATTTTGAAACAATAATAAACCAGACATCAGCTTCAGTCGTACTGACATTACCAGATTTAATTATTTTAATACTGCACAGCAAAACAGCACAGTTTATTTAGAATACGTGGAAAATGCTGTGCAAAGAAAAAGCAATACACTAGATTTAACTTCAGTCTTATTGAGACTAAGAACCTGTAAGTAGAATACATCTCTGACTAAAACTTTCTCAAAAATCCCTTTAGAAAGTAGTACTTGCAATATACAACTCTGCCTAAAATATGAATTCAACTGCTAGAGATCAGCTCCTCCTTCTCCTAGCCTCCTGCTCCCCCAAACTTTTCCAGTGCTTTACCCTTTCAGATGCAGACCTGATAAATGCAAGATCAGTCATAATACTATTACTACTGATCTGATCTCATATTCCCAGAAAATTGATTACAAAACTTGAAAATTATCTATGCACCAGCCATTTTATCCTATGAGACAGTTCTACATTTAAATTAACTCACACTTTTTTCATAAATGCAAAGCTTCAGTACTTTGCCATAGCAAGCAGGAAAAACATCAAATGCAAATACTTAGTTTAGGCAAAGTCTCTTAGTTCTGTCTGCAGCTAAACTGCACACACATCAGAAAAAAAAAATCAGTGTTACAACAGTAAAATAAAGACAAATTCAGCATTTACCATTCTGTTCCACATACACCAGCAGTGCTCTGCAGACACTAAAAGCACCATTTTTTTAAATACACCTGTAGCACTTCAGCTACACAATATATTGAGTTTTGTGGGGGGTTTAAATGTTCTAATTGATTCCCTTCAGCAATAAAGATCTCACTAACTTTCAGTACACCCCAAAATATATTCTCAGTGGGTTCTGTTCATATGTGATCATGACCTACGTAAGCCTTGAAACACGAAACTTTTCCATGTAAGAACAGGAAACGAAATCACTACTCTCTTAAGGGGAACTTGCATCATGGTGTCTGCAACAAATAACAGAAGTTGCATTTGGAACATATGAAAACTAAATTTCGTCTTCACTCCTTTAAAACGTGCCTACTTCACATGCATCTCCAGAAAATGGGCATCAAGAACTGGATCTGGTTTACACCTCCTCTAAATTTCTTACCAGACCAGATGAGAAAAAAGTCTGGAGTGCTCACACTTCTCTTTGGCCATACTACCTGCTAGATACCCTAGCTAATGAATTGGACATATGCAGGTAAACTAAACAGATGAAGGAAGGCAAGACAGAATGAGAACAATCAGCATAACACTGTTAAAGCCTTTTGGTGACAAAGCCATAGAAAAGCCTACTTAAAAACACTTTTTACCCTACCAGTAATGTTGGCTGTAAATTTCACTAAGACCATTTTAAACACATTTTAAAAACAACTCATTAACAGTTTCTATTAATATTCTAATGAGTCTGCCCATTGAAAGTGTTAACGACTTGAACTAAAGAAATCACCAATGCTATTAATTCAGATAAACCTTTAAGGAGAGAATACCTTGTGACTAGGTAACAAAGTACATGAAGTAAGACTTCCAACAATTTCCAAGTTCCTAAAAATTACATTTATAAAGAAAAATATTTCCCTCTTCTCCTAAAGCCAGAATTATCTTAAAAGTTACAAACTGATCAAGAAGGGCTTTTCTAAACTTTTGTTCAACTTCTATGGCAGCCACAGAAACAGCTGAACATGGACCAAACTTTTTTTAAGCAGTAACTTAGAAGCCTATTACCATATTTCAATAGGAAATATTGCTGTGGATATTTGAATTTTTAACTAACAAATTTATTCTGAGTCATTGACCTTTATCAGAAACTATGCAATTCAAACGAGCCCTTCTTTTAAGAAAGCAGTAACAACCCTTCCTCTAGCTTTTCAAATGGTTTCATAATTTTAAAGGAAACTAGTATTCAAGTTTAAATATTTTAACATTCACTTTAATAAGCTATGTAGAAGTTTACTCTTGCATAAAGAAAGCACATCTGTTTTAGTCACCTGGCTAAATTAGCATTACCTTTGCTGCAAATTCTTTAAACTTTTAGCTTTTTACAAAAATTTTTAATTTGACGAGCCAAAATAAAACCACCACAGTCTAAGAGAGAGGGACATAAACCATTTGAAATATTTAGCACCACTGAATGAATCACCCAAATGTGTACTCTTCAAGAAGAGTTTTCTTTTCACAATGGCAGGCCCAAAATAAATTAACAGAAATCAACAGAGTTTAAAGAATTAATAACACAAGTACAGAAAGTTTCCCACATAAGAGGAATAAAGACATTCAGGTGCACATAAGATGCTCATCCTAGAAAAGATACATAAAAATGCATGTGCAGCAGGTTCTACAACAACTCTCTGTCATTCAAACAAAGACAATATCTAAAAGGTCTTTTATTTTAAATATTCCATTATACTTAGAAATACAGTTTAGTCTGTGGAAGTTGCTGCTACACAAAGTAAGAGAGCTCAGCAAAATTTCCAGTGGAAAAACAGGATATTCACTTGGGATAGTCATAAAAGCTTTAGGAGAAGTAATTAACAAACACAGGTGCTGGTAATGATGTAAAGATAAATCCTTCAGGGCAGAAGATAACCTCTAGCTAATGGGAAACTGAGGTTAGTTGGGGTTTGGCTTTGTGTTTTGGTTGTTGTTTTTTCTTGTAAGCAAGTTATTTCACAAAGAGCTCTTATAACACTTCTTATACTTTCCTAGCTGAAACAGTCATGATTAAAGACAGAATACTGGAGTAGACAGCACAATACTTTAATTCATATTATGACATACTTTAAATTTTCAGTCTTTAAAGAGAGTTTGATTCTTCTCATAGTGCAAGAAGTTACCAGAAGACAGACTATTCAGAACAGTAAGCTTTTAGCCAACAGACAATCACTAAAAAAAAAAAAAAAAAATCCACCACGCACAATCGGACATTGAGGGAGAATCTTTAAATACTCGAATTACCATACACCACTTTTGCAGGAAAGCAAAGCCACACACATCATTTAAGTTACATGGTAACTCAAAAACATGAATAGCTACTTACCTACTACTAGCCCACACTCAGAACAAATCATATCACCAGCTCTGTAATCCTCCACTAAAATGGAATCCGGATGATTTGGGCAAGTCACCCGCGGAAGTACATCCAAACTAAGGAAAAAAATGAGAAGTATTAATTGGTTTTAAACAAGCAGGCTGCATATCCAAAAGCATAAGAGTTCCTTACTGACAAGAACACTTAAATAATACAGAATTTACAGCAATTTGACTATTAACCTGCATACCTAGGCTGCACCTTTTACTTAAATGCTGTAACACTGCATTTGACAATCAAGACTTCAGATCTTAAATTCCACATCTTTTTGCAATGTATCTTGCACCAAAACCACCTCAATATAAAACATTAAAAATCTAAATAAGAGACTTAAGAAAATATATACTACAGCCTAAGCTGTACATTCCATCTTAATTTTAATTTTTTAGATATTTCTGATGAGTCAAAAATACAAAGAAACACTCCAAACATTTTAATCCACTGACTGTTCAGAAAAATATCTGACTTGAAAACAAAATCAATATCACCATTAATATTAAAGCCTCCAGAAAGCAAATGTACACACAAGATTCTCAGATGTAAATTATGCTCAAAATTCTGCACTGGAACTCTTTAAACTACTTTCCTTCTCACTATACCCAGTTAGTAGTTTCATATGACAAAACTGTTAACAAAGCATTCACAATCATCTGACATTTGGCATTACACAAAAGGCTAGTGACACACTAAGCAAACCAGGAAAAAAAACCAAAACACAGAAGCCTCAGAGAATACCATCAGAGTTTTGTTTCAGACTTTACCTTCACATAACATTGTAAAAATTAGTCTTCCTATGCCAATTTTAACTCGTATATCTAGAGAGATATACCGTACTCCTTGCAACATAGGGGCTCGATATACTAAGCTGAAGGAAAATGCATGGCACGTGTGTAAAGGCCATCTCAGCAAAGGAAGCACTTCCTAGATCCTAGGACAGGTTTAGCAAGAGTTACAGAGTCATTCCACAGTCTGCTTCATGAGCCTTCCTTCATTCCTGACTGGAAAGAAAAGCTCGACAGGTCTCCAGGGAAAAGAATTCCGAGCCCGAAACCCGTTTGGTCACTGGCTGGTGCCGGTACGGATTTAGGGTGGGAACCTGCAAGCAGTTTCCAGGCCCGATAGGGTGGAGCCGGGCCAGGGCGCTGCTGAGCGGGGTCCCGCCAGGGCTGCCCGGCCGGGGCACGGCGGGAGGCCCTCGGGGCCCGGCCCGGCCGGAGCCGCGCTGGGGTGCGGCGGTGCGGGGGGCCGGCCCTACAGGGAACCGCCGGGTCGCCGTTCGCACCGAGCTGCGATAACGAGGGGCCCCCCACTCCAGTCACGAATCGCCACGAAATCCTGCAAAGCGCTGGCGTCCCCTCGGAGCGCTGCCCGGCAATAGCCACACGAAGATGCAAAGGCGGTGAGCTCGGCCCCTCGGAGGCCGCTCCGCCGGGGGCCGCACGGCCCGCACGGACAGACGCGGCCGCCTGGCCGCCCTTCCCGGCCTCCCGCCGCCCAGGAGCCGGGGCGAACCCGGCACACGGGACACCGGGAGGGGCCCGGCTGCGCAGCGCCGAGCCGGAGGCACCGGGGCCGGGCGAGGGCGGCGATGGCCGCCGGTCCGTCCCAGGGCGGCAGCGGGGGCGGCGCGGCCATTTTCTCTCTGTGCCGCGGTCGGGAGCGGAGCTGCTCCACTCCTCCCTCGGCCCCCGCCCCGTACCGGCTGGTGGACGCCATCTCGCCGGTGCCGCAGCGGTGCCGGAGACGGTTCGGGGGAAGGTCCCGGTTATTAAATACCGGCAGCGGCGGGGCGGGGCCGCCGGGCGCTCCTACGGGTCCCGCGAGGGGGCGGGCGAAGGACAGAGGGCCCCGCCCTGCGCCGGGCCGGCCAGCGGGTGTTGTGAGGCTGCGGGCCCGGCCGGTACCGGCGGAGCCTGACCGCGGGCTGCGCCCCCTGAACCGAGGGCGGCTTCGAGACAAAATCTCGTTGTAATAAGTCAGAGGATGCGGCGTGCCCTGGGGCCGTCATTCAAAGGGTCTGCCCTGGGCTGGAACCTTGCCCTGGGGCCAGGCCCACGAGGAGCGGCCCCGGGCTGCCCGCAGACCCCCTGCACAAAGCCCGCCGTGCTGCCCCTCGGGGAGTGACTCCGGGTCAGCTGTTCCTGTGCAAACTCCAGCAGTTCAGTGAAATGCCGCAGAAAACAAGTGTAAGCAAAACTGCCCCAAGTTTGCATAGGGCGCACAATACGTTCTTGGCCCTGAAACTAAGCAGAGACAATTCCCAGAAGGGGGAAGAAAAGACAAGTTTGGTTCCCCCTTACTTGCATCTCCTGCTACAGCTGTTCTGCTTTGCCACTGCGCAGATTCCCTCAGGAGAAGAACCTGGCCCTTCTCGCTGCAGGCCCCGCGGGTGTCGGGCAGCCCGGCTGTGACTCACGGAAGCCCTCGGCAAACAGACCCTGCACAGACTCGGCCCGACTCGAGCCGATACACACACCTGCTGGCTTGTGTGGGCTCCCTGTGTTACCCTGCACATTCCCGCAGGATGTGATCAGCTCCCCTTCTGTCCCTCCCCCTTGCACCCACCCTGGCAGCAAACATCAGGCCAAAGAGAAGGAGAAACCACAAGAACTGTTGCAAAACCAAAGCCCTCCAGCACTGGACTCCAGTTGAGGCTTTAATTCCCCAAGAGATAATCCTTATGCAAAATTAGTCTGTATGATAAGCAGCAATAACAGGTTTTCAAACCCAAACTATAAAACAGTGGAAAAAATTTATTCCTTCGGTACGAGCTATTCTCACTGAAAGAGAGGGATGGATAGGACAGGACTGTCTACAGATTTTAGAAAGTGCCGTTACTTCAATGCTTTAAAGCACACATGACTATTGTGGGAAATAAAATACTAACTATGCAACTTAGCACTTTTCATCTTATTTAAACTGATGCAATTTGTGCACAGACAAGGTAGGTAGGCAGGTATGTGGAAAGTCACTGCAATTATCTAACATGAGGCATGTCTTAATCTTCCTCTACTGCAGGTTATTTGGTTTCACAAACCATGATGTTTCTAAGTCTCTCTTTTTAGTTCCTATACTATCTCATAAAAAAGCACCTCCTACTTTTTTCTTGTAAGCTTTAAAATACCTATATCATCTATTTATTTTACACAGAGTCCTACCAATTTTTTTTCAATAAAAGAAGTGAACCCCATAGATTTATTTTTTTTTTAGGAAAAAAGTAAATTATTTTGAAAAGACTGAAAATAACCTCTGAGTTGCATTACACACATTTTAGGTAAATCATTGTTTTAATTCCTCAGCAGGTGGCAGCAAAAGTTATTTCCAATGTCATATTAATTCTGTACTGTATTAAGTAATTTGTTCTTAAATTTCCAATAAAACTCCCCTACTAGATAATTATACCATATGGAAGAGTTAATAAGAAAAATCAGCCTGTCTGCTTATTCCAGTTCTTCAGAATCACTTCAGCTGCATCTAGTGTGCTGTCTTTCTGCAAAACAAGGAACAGTTGCACTATTACTGCAAGTATGGAGTTCTTGAAGAGAGAGGCAGTCATGATTATATCATCCCAAATCAGTCTTCGGCAGTTTCACTCACATCCTGGAAATATCGTGTCAGCCAGTTTTTCCCTAACAGTTATTAGCTACAAATCTGGACTGCACAAAGAATTCAGTGCTGATTCCTTGAAAATATTTATTATATATATTTAAAAGATAACACATTTTCTCAGCATTTATACTATCACATTTAAAGAAAGCAATACTTATATAAATGCTTGGCATTAATGCAGTGATGTAACTTGGCAGCTCTGTTTTGGAGACATGCTAGCTTGCCTCTCTATACCTTCCTAATCCCTATGTGTGCAGTTGGGATTTTTTAATCTCCATGCAACCATGTTATGCTGTGAACCACTTAAAAATAATCCCCCCAAATATGGGTAATCTATCCATCAGCCATTTGTGTGGCTTGGCTACAACCTGGTGAGTCATACAGGTTGTCCAACTTGATTAGTCCAAAATGGTCAGTGCTGCTCATTGCAGACAAGCCACATTTACAAGCAGCAAGTTTCATCCTGGTTGTTAGTGGCTGAGTTTATACCAAAGACTTTACACCTCATCAAAAGAACTAAGCAACACAAGGGGAAACTCCCCTTCATTACTAGTTCAGGCTAAAGCTCTGATCTTTACACAGAACAATTAAGGATTTGCACATGTTCCATATGCTGACTCTGCTACAGAACAACTGGGAAACATCTCAGGGCTTTGGACTTATCAAAGCTTACCTACCTGTCCCCAAAGTCTTTCAGTCTTTTCAAGAACAGACTCAACAGGGCAAAGAAAATATATAAAGGAGGTGTTCACAAAATGGCAAAAATTAGCTAATTCACAAAAAACATGTTTTCTTTTGTAATTTGGAGCTTGTGTGAAACCCTGAGTATTTTCAAGCAAGTGAGCTAAACTGGAAGGTGACTTCTTTACTGTTTTTCTGTTGGACACTGCATGGGCATGAGGCATACCACTCTGCTGTACAGTTAATCTCTGCTCTGGATTATAGAAATCACGTTGATAGTTTACCCGTCTCATTAATTTTCACTGTCACCACTGGTCAAGAATGTTTTTAAAAATCAATACAGTAAGATAAAAAATGGTTACCCATCCAGTTGCTTTCTGCCAGTGCCCCTTCTTAGCCATGCCACCCACATTCATGGTGTAACGTCCCCCAGCAAAAAGACAGTTGAAGCTACTTTGTGCTGAATTTTACATCAAGCTAACCTTCTGTTCCTAAAAACATTCAACTCAAGAGATCCTGGGAAAAATGTTAGTCAGTCTTTTGCAGATTTCTGTACTGCATTGATTTTCAGGACATAAATTTACCTTAATGAAGCAAAAACGTATATATTTTTCAAACTGTTTCTTTGTTTCAGGACCACAGAATGCTGAAAGAGGAATTGCTGACAGCTTCTGAAACATAAAATAGAAATAGCATTTGCTTATTTATATGTGTTAAAAATCTGTTTTAAGCATGATGATTTTACTATTCCATTTCTAGAACTCTCCCTCACAACATGTGATGGAAAGATAAGGTTTGGTTTTGTATGCACAAGCTAGGCTTTTCTAAACTCAAATTACTTTTCTTGGGCAAAACATTTCAAAGGTACTTCTATTCAACAAACATTTAAACATGCCAAAAGAAAAGTGCTGAGGTGTAACACAGACCTACAGGGTACATTTTCAGCACATTTAGTAATATTTTAGTCACATAATTAACAGCAACACCAAATAATATTTTGAATGGAACATCTCTACTACACTATTTAATAACTAAGTTGCACTGCTCTTGCTTTCAATAGAAAAGCAATTTTGAAACCAGAGTATGACTCTTACCTTAGATGCTATCATCCATCTGACAAATTTATAATCATAAGGTTGTTTCTCATCTACACCAGAGAGATCCACATCTAAAAAAATAAATTTGAAACAAATATGTTGTAAGATTTCCTAGACTCCACTGGGAAAGCATTCATTAACAGCATTTTATTATAGTTAATATTTAAGAATAAAGATATATGCTTTCATTTTCGTATATAATTTCTAAATTATAACAATTAAAATGGGCCAACAGATTGAACCTTTCCATTCTGACCTGAGCACTTGCTTTCCATCCAAAGCAAATTCAGAAATGTAGCTTGGAAGAAAGCCATGCAGTATGCCAAGAAGTCTTGAAGCCTGGGTTATTGAGGAATCAGGGCTGTGAAGGGTACTGAAGGGGGCATTTATTGCAGGGACTGCAATAATCCCTGCAACTGCAGTTTTCTCATCTCTGAAACTGGAGTACCTAAAACTTTCTGTCACATGGTAAAGCTGTGAGGTCCAGCTGTGTTTAAACATTTCTCACTGAATAAAAAGTGCCATTAAGATCAGCTGGGAAAAATGCGGAACTAGAAAATGTTCCCCTGTGGAAATTCTTCCTCCAAAGTTGCCATAACCTGAATTTCCAAAAGGTTTTGTAAATTTCGGTAGCCTTTTACACTTCAGAAATCAGAATGCCTCAAAGAGCCTTCAGGGTATGACTTCAGATTAAGAAAAACAAAGAAACCAACAAAAAAAGACCAGAAAGAAAAAAGTACAAATGGTATGACCTGAAGGTGCAAGGCTCTCAAACATTCTCATAATCATATACCTTTTGAAAACAGAAATGTTTATCCACCTCCTTCATCCTCTCTAAAAACTTGGCAAAGTTTTGCAAAACACCAACAGTAGTTAGGATCATAAAGGCTTTGCTGAAGCTCATAAAGTCTACCTTACACACTAAGGTCAAACAGAAAATTTCAGTCCCAGCGAATACTTCTGACAACGTTATGCAAACGTGAAATGAGAATACAGTTTAAAATGAAAGTTGCACTTTCAGATTAACTATAGTTACTTTCCACACCCATTTTAATAAACTTTATACTAACTTAATGTGGAAACATCAACAATCATAAAGTATCCTCCATCTGGAATGACAGGCTTTAGTCCAGCTTCTTTAAGTAGTCGAGCCATCCGATCACGCTTGCTTTCCAGCTCTCGAGACAGTGAGTAAAAATAGCAGTCTGGGTCATCCATGCGTTTATAGTCTATCCAAAATGCTTGTGCCAAAGCCTCCTGGAAACATAACCAATGTTCAAAGTACTCATGAACAGTCAGTAAACTCACAGACACTCACACACTTCCTACTGAAATCACGTGGATTTTTATTCAATCCTGGCCCTCATTAAGCAAATCAGCACACAAATTACACAAGCTACATCCAAGTCTGTAATTTGCTTGTTACTTTGTGCTGTGGCAACACCCAAAGTACCCAATCTTTTGCTAGGCACTAATTGTGTATGGAAGTCACAGTCTTTGACACAAGGGTTCACAATCTGAATTGAAGCTAAATTTAAATTATTGATAATAATGCATCATAAAGTACTAGAAACTAGTAGACAGAGATAATGCTCAGTAAAACAAGACCTCATTGTAACAACTTTTATTTGTATTTGCTAGGAAATTGCTAAGATTGTCAGTTTTATGCAAGTGAAAAAAGAAAGAATCTGCAAGACTGATTTTTTTTTTTTAATGTCTGGTGAGCAGATCAAATTTATTTCCTCTTCTTACATTCCATTTAACATTTCAAAAACTAAAGATTCATTGTTGTGATTACTGTTTTATTACAGTGAGGCCAACAGCTTTCCTACACCAGAAAACAACCTCCTCTGCCCCATCAATACATACCTGTAATGGAGTTGGGCAAGTATACAGTGTATTTTGGTGAACAACTTGCAAATGCCTTATCAGGTTTTCAGGGCCAATGGACCAACCAAGCTAAGGGAGGAAAGCAAGCATAATAAAATTAAAAAATAATGAAAATTAGCCAGTGTCTGAAGTTTTTCATTTTAAGCAAAATATTTTACAGAAACATGAGCCATTTCAAAACATACCATATCACCACAAAACCGGGAAACTAAAATATCATAATATCCAAGAAGCTTGACTGGTTTTGAACAAATCATAATGTAGTGGGGTTTTAGTATTTGTTTCCTCACGGGCGCACATCAATCCAGAGACAAGAAGATAATTACAACATGGGTGTTAAAGACAGGTAATTGCTCCAACTGAATGATATTGTCCTGTTTTGGAGACATGGAGATTTGCCAGAAGCTTCCAAAACACAAGTCATAAAAACAGAGGCTTTTTTAGTGTAATAAATGCATTCTGTTATTTATATAACTGAAGTCTTTTATATTGAGCCTTCTTACCTTCCAGCCAGTTACACTGTAAGTTTTCCCAGCACTTCCTATAGTTACTGTTCTTTCCCACATCCCTGGCAAGGTAGCTGTATATAAAACAAAATTAATTTGGTACAGGTGAACTCACCCATGCCATGTAATCCAAAGAATTACTGTAGTACTGCCCTAGCTCAGAGCTGTGTGTTCATACATCATTGCACCATCTTAAGCAAGCAACGAGAATATTCTAAAATTTCAGCAATTGTAACAAATGAGAAAGGATATATGGGCCAATGCTTTTTAGCATGAAAAGGAGGTAAGGATTAATGGAAGGTGATAAAAGAGGCGGAAAATAAGAGGCACAGTTTTAAAACTACACGTTAGTTCTCCTCAGCAAAAATGCATAATTATTCATAAGAAAGATATAATCTAAGGAGTGGCTACCCATTCACCTGAGGACAGCATTATTTCTGATGCCTGACAACAGCACTGTGCACAACATTAACTCGGGCACTGCAACCCACTTTAATAGAATTGTCCAGGTCAATGTCACTGGCTGTCTTAGACATCAGGAAAAGAAAATAATTACTAAGACTTCTAACCCAGAACCAAACTAGCAGAGTGAGTAAATAAACTATGCTGTGTTATATAATTTGAACAGGCTTGGAACTGACTGACAGTAGCAGTTAGCTAAAGATGTCTGCAAGGATTAAGGGAGGCATGAAGGCCTGTCTCTGTTTCTGCAGTTGTATCTGATAGGAGACTAAAATCCTTTGTTTCCTTTCCAAGGAGATGACAGAGTAAAGGTCTCTTCCTGTAGTTTGCAATTTTTTTTCTGTATATTGCTTCTGGAAGCACTATTTGTACTCTTTAACTTAAGTAATTTTCAACAGAAACAGATAAATCAAGACACACTTAAGTCTGAGACACAAAGTTAGACTTTGTGTTAGACAAGGTTGCAATTGCAGTGGTCACCAACATCCATCTTCACCTCATTTGTATACTAGAACCGCTACCAGTGAACCTGTCAATTCTTAAATCCCCTCTCTAGGGAGACCAACAAACAGAGATTTTCCAAATTAAACCACAGTATTTCACACTGAAGTTTTTGCAGCAGTTATCTGCATTAGACATGGTATAAGTCTTTACAGTTATTTGAAAACATGTATTGTAATTTTTTGAGCAAACTTGCCAAGAAGAGAAACCAAACAGCATGAAAAAAATTGATATTCCTATTAGTCCACCCATATTGACTTTACTGCTCTGTGACCCTGAGAACAAAAAGGCAATATGAACAGATGCATCTTCTATCTAGCTCTACCAAGAGTACACATCACTTCCTAAAGGCACCCAAACTAGCTCTCACAGGCTGCAAAAATAATTGGCTTTCAAAACTAATGGCCTCTAGCAACACTGTTTTGCCACACAGTCATAGGTATTCAGCCTTGGAGACAGAATGTAACAGCATTTCAAACAACAGCAGCAGCACAAGGGCACAGGGAAAGAAGCTTTTACAAGTTTTAAATAGAGAGGGAAATTCTCTATGCCATATGGTAACTATATAGGACATCATATACACTACAACCAAGTCTGACTACAATTTAAAAACTAATGAAGTGCAAACTAACACATATAAGAAGCCTGTTACCTGGGATGGCACTCAGCTTGTTCAGAGGCTTGTTCAGAATCCTCAGTTATGAGATGCAATCTCTAAATCTGCCAGTGCAACCCTAATCATCATTCAGAGTCAGATGATGAGAAACATGATGAAGTGCTCTATGCTACAGAAAACTGCTTCAGCGACAGCACAAAGACTGTATTAATTTTATGATCTGTGGCTAGCAACCCCTGTTAAATTGTATTAAGGAACCACCATTAGAACATGTAAATTGATGCAATATCCATTTAGTATCTCCTACAAAAAAAGTGTCACTGCATTCAATGGAATATGAAAAAGGTTAATATGGAAATACAGGAGTTTATAAATAGTGAAATAACACACTTATTTTTATTGTATTATTTTTTGTAGACTTAAATAAGAAATCTAATCAACTTAGGTTAAAAAAGAGCAGACCTTATTTCTTTTACTGAAATAATGTTATTGTTTACAGTGTTACTCTGAAAGTTTTATACTACTTTTAACACTAAAGTTGAAGATGATATCATGGGATCTGTTAGAAAATATGCACCTAAACCTAGTTGGCCAACTTCCCAGGCTTTAACTTGCATTTTCATTAGACAGTACTTTTATATTTTATGCTGATCTACAGAATATCCTTTGTTCAACTGGAACATGTTTTGGTTTGAAGCATTAGATGACAATACTGATGCCAACAACAGTGGAGTTACTGCCTCTTAAGAATCCGTCACCTGTCCACTAAGACAAAGTGTGACTGACAACATGAGTGTTTGGACCTGCTGCTTTTGCAAAGCAAAATGGATTACCTTACACCACCCACAGAGATTTTGGTTCTGAGGACAGCTATTTGCACTAAATACCTGCTAAACTCATGAAGAAAGCTTTAATTTAACTGATTTTACTTTGCAATTGGGACATATGATCAGTTACTGTGCTAACTTGCTAGGATGCAGTGACTCAAATTACTATCACATGAATGTACCCAAAATGTTCCCCTTTTTCCATATCTTAGGGTTTTTGAGAAGGTATCACTATTAAGGCAACCACAACACCCATGGAATTAGGTCACTCTCAAAACAGACTCATAGCCTATGCATGACCAGTACAATCAATGTACTGTCAGCAACTGTGAGGCTGAGCTAATAAGTATTGCAAGGTCATTTAGATACAATTTCCTTTTTATTATTTACAAGATTCTGGTTTTACAATGATTTAGCCCCCATTAATTGAAAGTTTTTTTATTGCCACTCTGCAAATATGGAATTGAAGCACAGAAGCAAAGTTATTCAGCATTCAACCAGTGGCAAAGCCAGGAAAAAAGTTAAGCTTTTTCTTGTCTAATTTATATTTATATGTCTTGATTTCATTGTTTATTCTCAACTAGATGCCTCTACTGCACATGACTGAAATGTGCCTTCACAACAACAGTAACTACCTCTTAACAGACAGTTCATGCAAGATGCTACCATCAGAAACAAATTTTGGACTTTAGCCAGCTCAAATACATCAGGAGAGCCAAACTAAGACCACCACACTAGAAACTCTTACATAAATGCTTAGCTGTAGCATTATGGAACTGGGGAAGGAGTTCAGTACCCTGCACTAAATTAAATTTTCTGAGACAGTGGGAGTAATTCCACTAGCTTCAGTAAAACTGGGATCAAGAAATAAAACAAGAGGGACAGGGACATTACATCATGTTTGTTTTTCTGGCTTATTCTTGCTTCACCCCTGTAGCAACTCTGCCTGAAAACTTTAACATGCTTTCACACTGCACTTGCAGTGACTTAGTTCACTGAATCCAGTGTCCATTATTTGGACTGAATACAATGTCCAGTGTCTCTGTACTTTGGAGGGACACTGCTCATGCACTATCTCCACACTGACCTTTATACTACTTTTTCATTTTTATAACTAGTGGAGTAAAACTGATTGTATTCCTCATTATCCATTTCCCTCATTGATTATCTCTGCAATACTTTGAGAAGGAAGTTCTAATCCCTGTTCCTTCTATTAGTCCTTTAGCAAAGCACAGTCCAATACACATACTGTAACAGAAGCTATACTTGTCATGGCCCACAAAGTAACCAAATAAGGATGGGATATTCATATGATCATAACTGACTTATGAGCATCAATCCCACTGGTTTCTATGCATGTCTGCTCCAAAGTCAGTTGAAAATTCTATTTGGAAATTATTCTTTAAAACACTTTTCAGAAAAGGGGGGGGCTCTCCTCCTTAGACTCTAAACATTGCTAAATAGTCGAAGCTTGAAGTTTGAGCTCCTTCCAGCAAGCATTATCTCTGAGAGGCAAGCTTACAGCATCATTCCACAACCAATTCTAAGATACCACAAAAAATCAGTACCTATTTTAATGTGTTTATTCCCTTTATACACCAGCCATTCATACACCTCATCGCTGATGCACAGGGTATCATGTTTAATACACAGATCAGCTATTACTTGAAGCTCTTCCAGGGTAAACACCTGGGATACAAAAAAGTAGGGGACAATGCATTAATTATAGTATTTAAGGCATTCTTTGAAATGATAGTAGTGTCAAAGCAGGACTCTTACCTTGCCTATAGGGTTGTGTGGGGTATTCAGAATAATTGCTTTTGTTTTGGAATTAAATTTATTTGCAAGTTCAGCAGGATCCAAGACCCAATCAGCACTAGATGCAGAGTTTCCATTATTTTTCTAAAAAAACAAAACAAACAATAAATGTATGCATTACTTGAATACAACAGCCTAAAGAGAGATGCCTAACTTATCACCCTCAGACACTTCCATAACAATACTTGACAACCTATCCACTCTGTTCTGCTCTCCTGGGAGAAGGCAGTTCTAGGAACAGGCAGGGAGGCCTAATAGCAAGGCAAATTATTATGACAGTGGCTGTCTTCTCCTGGCCAATGTCTGTCTTAAAGCCTCTGCAGGAACTGGTTTCCAGGATGTTGTTGTACACCTGAGGATCATTACAGCGTGTGCTGCAGAAAGCCCCGTCACATGGCAGGAGTGTTTACAGCCTTGCCAAATACTAGAGCAAGTGTGGGCGTGCCTGACTGGGAACATCACCACAGAAGGGATTCAAGATCTCTTCCTCCTCCTTGAACATATGAAAATAGACAAGGAATTAAAAATCTGCACCACTGAGGCTCTGGGTTTATACACTACACAATACAAGTGTCCCTGTGGTATTACACAAGGGTAACAGAAGTTTGGGCCAGTTGCTATGGAGAACATAGAGCATGGCCACACTAACTTTCTGACACCTACACATGACTGGGAGAGAGTCAGACCAAAAACAAGGGTGTGAAACAGAAAATACTTGGAGGAACGCTGTCATTCAAAACATCCCTAGAAGGAGGGCATCCAGAGGAACAGTCTCACCTACTCCCACTGCAGCTGTGGAGGTTCTGTCCCTCTGTGTTGTTCTGATTTCAGTGAGTTCATTCAGCAGTCCTACCTAAAGAACCCCTCAGCCCTTCCCATGCAAAGCTACCAGTTGCACAAGGCAATGGTAAAGGATCAACACTTTGCATCCAGAACAATCCTTGCAAGCTGCCAGCAGAATGCCAGCAGTACCAATTTGACAATTAACCCATAGCAAAATTAGTCCTTTTTAACAATAAACAAAACAATAATCCTTGTATATATAGCAAATATGTGTACTGCACAATCAGTCCTTATTTAGCAAGCAGATTTTGGAAAAGTAACTGTATTCTGTCATTGTAGGAGTTGCTGAAGGGATCAGAAATCAAATCATCTGAAAAACAACAGATATAGAAATGGCACTGATATGTGATCCCCTTCCATTATTTGCACTGAAAACTGGAAAAAGCAATTTTAATCAGCTTTCAGAATGCCCAAATTAAAGCAAATGAGAAACACTGTTGCACCTTCTCCAACACTCATAAAATATTCTATCTGCTTTGGACTATCATTGTCTCAGACTTACACTCAGCCATCTCATTTTTATGTGATTGGATGTTACAAAAAACGATACAGAAAAGCATCTCATAGAAGGTGTTCATCAAACTGTATTGAGTACAGATGAGAAACTTCATATGATAAATAATTTTTAAAAAGCTACTCACACATCTCAGTGGGATAAAAACAGGCTTTGCACCCGCCATCCTTACCATTGGCTCATAACAGTCATAAAATGGCTCTATTATTATTACCTGAAATGACAACAATCAGTATTAGAAACAGAGAATTTACCATGCATGATGCCATCATATTTGCAGATCTACTTTGGTGGTATAACTTGTTAATGTTTCTGGTGCTCCAGATATAATGATACAACACTGCAGAACATTCCTCCTTTTAGAGCATCACACGACAATGCCGCCAGGCTGAGTATGATAAGCACTACTCATTTTTGACAACATACACAGGACGTTCATCTATAGTTACACACTACAACTATTAAGTTACAATATTACAATTTATGTCCTATAATAGATTTGAAGGTGCAAGGCAAAGATGCAAAAATGGCAGAAAATGACAGCAAACTGTTGAACCACAGCACAGCTGCCCTAATTCTGTCCATAAAATGCCAAGATTTCCAAGTATGTAGAAATCTCAGAACAGCTTAAGTCCTCAGATTTTATCCTCAGCAACAGAAGAGGAAGATATGCAGATGAGAATGCAATATATAGAAGCAAAACAAACAAAACACTGAAAGCAAAATGCATGACAACACAAAAAGGTTTTCTCCGCTATATATAGAAATATTTCAGTAAAATGACTTCTAGTATCGTTGTCAAAAAGGCAGACATCAGTAATGATGAAGGGATGACTCATCACAGCTAGTACAGTAAACTAACAATCCTTTCTCTGAAGGACTTTTCTGCTACCTATGCTGCCACCATGCAATGGTCCAAAACAGAATATGGTACCTAAAGGTCATTCAAACATCAACACTTCTTTGCACCACCCTTAGTCCTCTGTTGCAGACAACAGCCCAGTTGCTTTCTCAAGTAAGAAATCAAAGTGTACTGTGTCACTTAACAGTAACAGTGATAAAGAAACTGCTACAGGTACCATAAGTATGAAAGAAAGGTGTTTGTATGGTGGTGAATGATAGGTAGACATCAAAAAGATATGCTCTTAATCACAGCTTCTGAAACCATAAGTCAGGTGCACAACTGCAACAAATCAAACTAATGGAGATAGAAAGAAGACCCAACATTAACTTATATTTAAAAGTGGACAAATAAGAAAACAGGAAAATTCTCATTTCTGCAAGTATATGTGAATATTTCCAATAAAAACTTACTTCATCTCCCTCTTCTATTAATGCCTGTATTGTACTAAAGAGAGATCCATAAGCTCCCACGGTCACCAGGATATCTGTGAGAGGATCAATCTTTCTTCCACAAACTCTCTCGTACACTTGAGACAAGGCTTTCACCAGCGATGGATGTCCCTGTTCAGAGCAAACAAATGTAACTGATTGCTGTGTTCCAACAATGTACAAAGCCTGTCTTTGGGGGTTTTCCACATATATCAAAATAGTACATTTTGAAATAGAAAAATATGACATAAGCTCTCAGTGTTAATGGCTGTTAGCAGGTAGCATATTTTAAGCTTTTTGCACATTAGGAAAGAGTGCTTTCAATTTATTTGTATCTACTAGGAAATTCTTTTTCTATCTGGTGGTTTTTAATTTCTGCCGTATTATCACACCTCAGAGTAGCACCAGGTAGCCTATACCAGAGCTAGGACAAGAGATAGGAGGAGAGAAGGGAATACTCTGACACCAATTCACCCTCACACTCCTTTTGAGTCTCTTTCAGCTCCCTCTGTTTTCTTCCTTATCTTTCAACTAAAAAGTATTTGGTGCAAGGGAAATATTTTTATTCTGTTTATATACTGCTAATAAACAGGACTGTAATCAGAATAATGATTCATATGGTCACATCCCAAATCTCAGAGCACTATTCACCATTTGTGTCCCCTCCAGGGACACAGCAGTTAACACACTCTTCTCAAAATGTGCAAAGAACAAGAAAATAAACATGCAACAAAGATCATATACAACAAGGAAATAAGAAGACACAATGTTGTTTACTCAGGAAAACTGCAGAATTCCTGCTGTAAAAATCTTTTTTCTTTTGGGATACTTGGTAGAAATAAAGAACAGTTCCTTGGGAAAACACATCTACGTAACAAAAATCCTCTAAAATACTGAACATTATACCTCTATAGACAAGGCATTAAATCATGAACCTTTCTGTAAACAAAAACATTACCATAAATTAAGCTTACAAGTCATTGCTGATTCAAGTGACAGCCATTTCTTGCCATGTCATGCCAAGACAGGAATGCTACAGCACCCAAATCACATTAGGCCACAGCCCTACAGTCAATGAGAGCTCAATTATCAGATGGATAGAGATCATTCATTCTCATCCCTCCCAACTCTGCTACCACAAACACTTGTGTTCAAAAACCTTAGAAGTGTAGAAGTTTGCAGACAAAGTACAAAGGCTGAAGATGGGAATACTGGTAAAAATTCCTCTTTAAGTACTATTACAGTATAATATATTTTCCAACATTCATCATTATCATGGGAATTATCAAACCATTTGGATATAAAGAACAAAGTGATAAAAGTAAATACTGAAGAATTGCATGCGTATTTATGCTTGATTCGCAAATAGTTTTAGAGAATCAGCCTGTGAATCTTCCTCAGAAGGTAGACTTGGCCTGGTTTCAGCTGGGATAGAGTTAATTCTCTTCTTATGAGCTGGTAAAGTGATCACTGGGTTATGTCTATCTATGGTTAGCATTGCTGGGCCTGAACTGTGGATTGAATTCCTGGCTTGCTCTCAGGTCCACCTCACCACCACAAGCTTGTCTGGTGACCTCAGCCACCATCTCTGGGGCTGTCTTGCTCAGGTACTGTGGGACTGGGCCCTGGCTGGTGAGACCTCTGCCCTGCTCACTGTGATAGCTTGTCCTTCAGGGAACTGCTGGCCACTGCTGCTCCCCATCAACTTCTTAGAGAATAGTGAAAAAGTTATCTTGGAATATGTACACAGTGATGCCATGACTACCAACACAATTTCTGGCTTACCAGTCTGTAAGATGCTTTTATATCCCTGTTGTATAACATGGTCATCTAGAAAAATATTAAATAGATGCCTTAGGGTCTTGTAGCAATCCTGACACACAATTCTCAATTGGGCAATATAGTCTATCTTTACCACGAAATAAAAGATAGGCAAACCAAACAATGAAGTGGTCATAGTAAAACAGTAATAATCACTGGAATATCCTGCCTTGGACAATCATAAATGCCATACACTCACACCCAGCTCAAGACATAAACTCTACAAGCCAACTTCCAGAATGTGTAGTAACTATCTTCCAGGGGGCAAAGACTTACTCTTTTCATCCCTTCCTAGTCTCCAGTGAAATCTACTAAATGCTATGGGTCAATCTTTTCTTCATTGTAGAGTCTGTCTCAAGTGCTACTCTCTCATTCTACCATTATACTGTCTGGTTTGTGTTTACACAGAGGTAAATGTAAAATGTATCATCTGCACTCTTTAAACTGTGAATTCACTCTTCAGAGACAGTCTATCCCAGATGTGCTCCACCATTTTGCTCTAGCTCAGGGATTTGCCTTGAAGAAGCCTACACAGAGGAAGTTCATTAATAACAGATAAGGCTACTGGATCAACTTAGATTGGAACATAACAGTACAATCTACAGATAAAAACCAGTTTAAAGCAAAGTCAATTTTTTTCCCCTGTGGCCCATTCTCCACTGAACTTGGGTCCTTCAGTTCCACAATACTTACAAAGCCTCGTGTGTACTGGTTCAATCTGTCAACTGCTGCTGCCTTTGCCAGCTCCTCTTTCACATAGCTGGGAGGGGATATATCAGGAAGGCCTTGACCGAGATTAACGATAGAGGGATCTGCTGCCACTTTTGTAAATTCAACCCTAAAGCGAAAAACATCTTAAAGTTAACATAACAAATAAAATTATCTTTTCATTTTTTAAGATTAAAAGGCAAAAAAAAGTGTTTCACTTGGACAAATTCACAGCAGTGGAAATGGGTTTAAGTAGAGTGTTCACATGGAGAACTGAGGGCTGGGACAGTGGTAAGTAACCACAGGGGTCACAGGGCACCCAAGAAAACATTTGACTTTCTCCATCCACAGAATAACTTTTCTGCCAGCAGAACTGTGCTCAGATGTGCAAATGTACAAACACACAGTTACTCTGGATATAGGCAGAAATGGAACACCAGGCACATTAAATGATTTCAAGGCTAAATTCCATCAAGTGAAGGTGCCATTTAAACTACTCAGACACCTCTGAGTGCTTTTTTTTTTTTTTTTTAATTTTAGGCAACAGACTGCTTTAGACTGCTCATTAACTGTTCCTAGTAGCCTGCCAGATATGAATGTTAGGATTCTTGAACAGATTTTCCTTTTTCCCTTCACAAGTCAGCTTTACATTTTACTCTTTCCTCCCTACCAAAATATTAACAAGACTTTAAAAAACCCAAAACTAAACTAAAACCCCTCCATGTAGCATAACAGTTCTGTCAAAAATGAAAACACATTGCTAAAAAAATTAGCTGGAAGTTGAATGATAAAAGTACCTTGTGCATATGTGCACACATACATATATACATATAACTAATCTAAGCCCATAATAGTGTTTTCATCACCTAAGAAAATTCCATATTTACTAGTGATGGCAATATTGTTTTAAGACCAATTTAATACCTAGAAACACAAGTATTAAAAATAATGAACTAAATTATAAAGACAAGTATAATGGCTTTAAAAAGAAATCTGACTTATTTGGTAAACACGAATCAAATGTATTGGAAATACATTACCCAACAGAATCAACAGTTAAATTTAAAAGTCAGCTAAACTACCGTGCCCAAGAGTTATATTTGTCTTATGTGGTTTACTGGATGAAGAGAAGTCTAAGCCTAATATTTAAAACTCAAAAATAACAATTAATCACACCTTTAACTGAATTTCATTCACTGCTTCTAAACAGGTATCACATTTATTCCAGCAGAGATAGCAACTGCCATGTACCTTATTATCAATTTGGAAAGGAAATACATCCGCCAAAGACATTTTCTGAACTTTGCAGATATTTTCCTTTTACTCACCACACATTGCTATCAAGGCCTTCAATTCGTCTTGTGTTTTTGTGTCTGAAGGCCATTGTCTGCAAGATCAAAATATACAGACAGAGGGGTTTTGTTAAGAAAGACAAAGTACAATATTGTTGGATTCTGCATGACAAACCCTCTTTCATGCTTTCTCAGTTACACCACTGCCAGCTGAACTCAGTAGTTACACAAAATTATAGACATGTTCTTTCATTAAAGCTTCCATAATAGCTTGAATTCAGATTAACACGAAAACACACAAAAATATCCTAAATTCTCATTCGTCATTATCTAAAGCCACTAAACTTTTAGCAAGGATGGAGGAGGGGCATAATTTAGCTCAAGAGTTTTAATAGATGTCCTAAAAAGAAAAAAATACTGTACATACTTTATTTTTCTTTTCTATGATATGCTAAAAACTTAAAGACTGTGCTATTTCTAGCCCAATTCCTGCTCAATCCAGTTTGGAAAGCAAGCACTTGCAATGTAATTTTATTTGTTAAATTGATGGGTAAGAGGAAAGTAGCAAAGACATTTGCTATTTTCATTCAGATTTTTAAAACTTTAAAGTATCTACTCAAAGCAGTAAAAACCCACAACAGAACATGTTTTTGCTGTATATTCAGACCTTAAATTAAGGTATTGGAAGACTCCTGTAGAATAGACTTTCAACGACTACTCTATATAGAGGCAGAGAAAAACCTACTGATAGTTGTGATATTTTTAAGATAAAAAGAGAAAGGAAATTTAGGAAAAAGAAAACCAGATTTATTTCTATGGGCAAACAAAAAAAGTGCAAGCTCGTATCTATTTTTGTAAACCAGCTTGATACCGGGAAAAAATTACATAGGAATTACATAGTCCCTCAGTACCCCGGACACTCCTGTTTCTTTGAGTCAAACAACTGAGTTTTAGCACCTTTTACCACTACCAGCTATTGTTATTGTCTGAAAGATTCAAAAACCATATTCTAGCCACCATACTCCGAGAAAAAAATGTCAGCATTACCATTACACTCCAAGTTTCAACTTTGAATCAATGGAAATGACTCACAGTAGAAACATTATGCAGCAGGTACACTTTTGTACTCAAGCTGTTTATAGTAATGAATACACCATATACATTGTGATTTGAAGAATAGGAAGCTATAAAATTAAACAGATACTTTTCTGCTCATGTCTTCTCTACAGATCTGATTCTGACCTCATCAATGTGACAAGAACACCAGAGGAATCCAACACAGGACACCTTTTATTTGTCCTCATGAAGAAAACTGTAAAGATAACTAGACAGGTGAAGTCATACTTCTTAACACAGAACAAAAGGGAGTTAAGAGAGAATTCTGACTAGGTAATCTGTACTGTATATATTTAAAGATGCACATATGGTTTAGAAGAGTAATCCAATTTTACAGTGTATGTTTTGTTAAATATGACATGTTTGGCTGTCTTTCAAAAAGACAAGTAACACTGGTACTACTTAGACTCAGCCACATACACATCTTTTTTTACATGCTGATTTACGTGACACAAAACTAGTGCATCTCTAAAATATTGCATGAAATAGTTTTCTCTACGAAGCTGAAGGAATACTTACTGCAGAGGCTGAATGTTTGATGGATCTGGAAAGCAAATCTGTTCGTAGCTGGCATGTTCTAGTGCCACGGCAACAGAAGCTTCGTGAAGCAAAAAACATCTCTGCATAATAAATAAGTGACCTGAAAAACCTTACAGATTCTAGGAATGAGCTTCTACACATCACTAAGCAATTTTAAAAGATAAGAGCCTCTCCTCTTCCCTCCAGTGATTTTGTTTCAATTAAGTAAACTCTAGTAAACTCTTGCCACAGTTCTAACCATAGACGATGAAACTTTCTGACAGTGCTGCAAAATGTTTCTGAATGTCATCTCAAAGGAAGGTTTCCTTTCTTTGTCAGCACTGATCTTCTTTTCTTTGAACAATAATTAAGACTAAATGAAATTCAAGCTTCAAAGTCTCCATTAGAATTGTTGTGAAAATGTGTCTGTGTAATAAAAATTGATATTACAGTTGCCAATACAGACAGAACAGAAAAAGAGCCTAAAAACTACACATCTTTAAAATTGGTCTCCATTTCCAAGTGTTTCAAATCAGGTATGCTGAAACCAGGATCATTAAGATCACCAGTCACACTAGAGAGGCAGGCCTACACACTTTATGTAGCTATACCGAGTTCTGCCACAGTGACTTGGCAAACATCAAGTATCTTCCACAGCAGAACACAGAGAGCTAGAAAAGGAGTTCTGTGTGGAGTAATAGATCGTTCACTGACTGGAGAAATTATGTCCTATTAATCAACAACTATAAAGAAAGAAGTAAGAGCTGGTACTTCAAGCAACTACTTCCAGAATGTATTTTTAACACTATCATTTTTGATATTATCAAAATGACTGGAATACGTTAGAGAGAAGCATGTAACCCACAGATCTATGTGAGAAACACAGTAGCCACAGCAGTATAATTATTAACTTTGTTTTCCAAAGTTTACTCATTAAAGGATAACTCCTGCTCCACCCAGACTTTCCTACCTGAAAAGGTGAAGAGAACAAAAAAAAAAGGGTTCTTTACACTTACAAACTAATAGAAAAGGCCAATCAACACTCCCTTTTAAGGATGTCTCATTGAATGACTTAAGCTTTAAAAGTATGCTGGTTTTGTCTTTGTCTTGTTCCAGGTGCTACTAACTCAGTCTCAATTCTGAAATTAGGGTCTTTCTCACACAGTACTGAGTTGTAGCTAACTCAACCAGACCTTCAAAAATACCTATGTAATCCCATTGCATTTAGCAATCTGCAAGTAATCAATTGTAGTTCCTTTACAAGAAGAAACTCTGCTGGCCTGAGGACTAACAAAAGTAAACAGCAACTAAATCTTTGACACTAGTTTGCAGATACTCTGAAAGACACAAAAGAAATATATCTGTTTTAAAAAGACCTGTAAATCCATTTTAAGTTACTTCTAATATAACCACTTAGCACATTCACCATAATCTTTGATAATAACTATGTGAAATCAAAAAGATTGTGAAGGTCTCTATTCCTCTCCTTGTGCAACCTTACAAAAACTACTTATGTAACATACTGGTACTAACTTAAAATGTGACCATGATAATAGTGCTATTCCCCAGGGTGATACCAAAGGCAGCATTGCTCTTTCAGCTGCAAATGCTTGCAGTAGTTAGTTAGCACTGAGGGGCAAACATGTATATCTCTGCCTGTTTCATTTCGTACTGAGAATAGAAAAATTAAATAAAAATCTTGCAAGCCTTACATGCAAAACTAACTTGCAAGTGTTGTTAGAAAAATTATTAACAGTTGTAAATATTTCCAGCATTAGTGCCAGGCTGCACTGAAAGGCAGTGTGGTATTTGTGAACCATTATTCAACACAAGGCAGTCATGCAAAACCACAAGATTGCATGAGCCACAGCAGACCTGTATCACTGTGGTGTGGCCAATATCTGCAAGTACCTAAAATACCTGAAGTGAAAAAATATCTCCACCTTTAACACCACAAAATGTAGGAACTGTGAAAACTTTATGGGGAGCATAAAATGGAAACAATACTTTGCTGAGGAGCCTCAGTAAGAAAAGGCACTAGCATTTCTCCCACTGTGTTTCAATCTTTGTGACACTTTTCCAGTGAATGCTGAACAGCATTTGTTCAGACTCAAGAGCACTCAGAGACAACTACTGACCATCAAATGAAAAAGCCTCATCTAAAATACTTTTAGGACTTTTTATTTCCAAAATACCTCTTCCCTCATCTGCAATTGAATATTTCCACTTAAGCTACTCTAGGGAGTAAAGGGAAAGGCCTCCTTAACATAACCAGATACTCTCCTACATTGATCTCAAAAAAAAAAAAAAAAGAAGAAAAGAAAGAAAGAAAGGCCTACTCTTTTTTTGCCCAGACTCATACATTCCCTCTGTAATTGTCTATGACATATTAAAACCTATCACAGGCTCAAAAGAATTATTCACTGGTACTTTTAGGATGAGTGCACTCTTAAATATTACTGCTGTATGTGTTTCAGCAACAACCAAGTATGTGTAAAACACGTTAATGAGATGGTTTATAATGTCCTAAGCTAAGGTTTTCTCATCAAGATGCAACATTTATTCCAGCTCAGGAAAGTTACAGTGTCAGGCAGCTACAGAAGCAATGCAAACCCTGTCTCAACTCTCTTCAAAACTGGTAAAGTTCTTCCAACACAGAAAATGCACTGATCTTTGTGGGGGAACGAAAAGGTATTTTCCTCTCTTATTCCTATTAATGTTTCTTTTTTCAATCTTGGAGTCAGACACCAGCATTCTGGCCAAGAGTCATATCTGTTAAACTCAGAAATTAACAGTAAGGAATACTTTTCCTCCCATTCTAATTTTCAGTGCTCTGAAGTATTCATGCTCTAACTCAGCATACCTGGAATTCAGGCTTACATACCCATAGAGAAAACAGGAAAATTAACACATTAGGGTAGAAAGGATAACAAATTACTACTCCTGCAGCTTTCTGTATTTTTAGGGGAGTGAGAAGCAAGGAAAGCTATCAGAAACGTCAGTGCAGTAAATGTTTTTTAATGGGAATGGGAAGAAGACATATTCTGGTTGCTAATCTGGCTTAAACTCAGGTTTGGTGATTTGAACTAGACTGGAAGATACAGTTAGACTTTGTCATGGGAACTGTATGAATGCATCTGTGTCCTAACAATCATTTAGCTCATGCTGTGCTTTATAACTGCTCCAGCACAGATACAACCTCTGAGTTGTAGACTGTTATGCTCCCTTCACAGCTGCCCAATCTCCTGGTCATACAGTACCCCGACCTCAGATGCTGCTGAACCACCAGGACATTTTATGGAAAGTTATAATTTTGTAATTATTTAATTTTGCTCCTTTGAAACTAAAGGCCAAATGCATCTCAGCCAAAGGCTGTGAAGCCTTTGAAGGACTGTCTCTTCCTACTGTCTAGAGGATGAAAGCCTTAGAGATAAAAAGGTGCCACCTTGCCATGGAGGCCTCTCCAGAACTTTTTTTCCCTTACCATCTACAGGTGATAAAATGAGTTATCGAGCCAAGAGAACAGTTGCCAAAATCACTGTTCTCAGGAACTTCAAATCCCTGAACGTAAAACCTGCTCTCTGTGAAAGATTTATCGTAGTAGCCAACATTTTGTCCTTTCTTCTCCCATAATCTACAAGCAAAGGAGAAAACTGCGTGCAGAGAAATAAATTTTACCGTATGGACGGAGGAGAGTGATGAGGTTGGGGGGGAGGTTTACTTTTTTCCCCCCTCGCAGAGCAGCTTTACCATTTAGCCATTCTATACTGCACTTAGGCTCCCACCCACGCGTATTTCCAACCTGCAGCACAGAGCTGGAGAGGCCAGAACCTGCCGGGCACCAGGACCCCCGGCCCTCACCGACAGGCCCGCAGTCACCGGGGTGTTCCCCGGGCCCGGCATCGGCCGCTCTGCGGGGCCACAACCGCGGCCCCGGCTGGGAGCGGGCCAGGCCCGTCCGCCCCGGGGCGCCTCCCCCGCAGGCCGAGGCACGGACGGGCCCCGAGGCAGCGCCTCCGCCCCGGCCGGCGCCGCCACAGCTCCTCGCAGCCACAGCTCACTCACCGTCCCGACGCCGCCTCGCCGCCCGCCGACACCGCTCCCGCCGGGGCGGAGCCGGGGCCGCCCGTCCCGCCCGTCCGAGGGGCGGAGAGCGCCCGTCCCGCCCGGTACGGCCTGTGGGCCCTGAGGGGCGTCAGCCGGTCGAAGGAGGTGATTGTTCCGCTCTGGGGCGGCCTCACCTTGGATATTGTGTGTAGTTTGGGGCACCACAATGTAAGAAAGACATTAAGCCATTAGAGAGCGCCCAAAGGAGGGCCGTGGGGATGGTGAAGGTTCTGGATGGGAAGCCTTATGGACAGCAGCTGAGGGCACTTGTTCTGTTCAGCCTGGAGAAGAGGAGACTGAGGGGAGACCTCATCGCAGTGTACAACTTCCTCACGAAGGGAAGTGGAGGGGCAAGTACTGATTCCTCACTCTGGTGACCAGGAAATGGCAGGAATATGAGTCAGGGGAGGTTTAGGTTGGATATCAGGGAAACGTTTTTCACCCAAAAGGTGATTGAGAACTGGAACAGGCTCCCCCAGGGAAGTGGTCACAGCATCAGGCCTGACAGAGTTCAAGAAGAATTTGGACAATGCTCTCAGGCCCATGGTGTGATTTTTGGGGTGCCCTGCAGAGGGACTGGACTCAATGATCCTGATGGGTCCCTTCCAACTCAGCATATTCTATGATTCTATGAAACTGGGTTCACTGGTTACCTTCTTTGGGTTGTCTTTCTGGATGGAATAAAGTGTCAAAATCATTAACAATCATCTCATACCTAAGCTGACCACTTATCAGAAAAAGAGTTCAGTTTTCCAGATTTCTTCAGGTATTCCACTAACTCACAGGATTTGCATTTTTAAGGTTTCCCTTCACAACCGGGACAGAGACCTCCTCTCTCTGTAAATAGAAAAGTTCCCTTTAATCAGGACCTCAACATCACTAAATTATTCAGTTAGAAATACATATATATATATTTAAAATATTTCTGCAGCCTACATTTCCTTTATAAATCTTTACAAAACTGATTTGCTTTAATATCAACATCACTGTACAGAAGTTTAAGAGAAAGATTGTACAACTCCAATTGACTTTGTATGCTAAGTCACACTGTGACTCTGCAGAGCTGAAAGAACCCACCAATCAGATTTTACAAGGGTCTGGCATGACATTATGTGTCAAATGCATTTCTTGTTCAAAAACATTCAGTAATACAGATAAGTATTTTTGAAAGAACTGTACAAGCCAATGACAAAATGTTTTCCATAGCAAGTCTTCACTGTTTTTTTTAATGTGGATACTAGGAAGAGATTTGATGTGTCAGTAATAATCACAAAGCAGGCATAATGCAGATATCAAATGTGATAGATACACTACTTGCATATCACTGTATGTATTGTCTTGTGCATATAATCATTGTGTACATTCATAGAAAATGAAAGTGAGAGCTGACCAAAGAGAAACAGTTTCATAGACCAGACTAGAACACCTCTACTTGGATGTATAAATACTCTGACAAAGCCAAAACAAACCAGCAAAATTAAGAAACGAATCCCAGAAATTATTTTAGATCCTAAATAAGACACACAAAGAACCTAACACTTTATTCTGTTTTTCTGTCATGCTTTTTGAGAATTCTCATGATCTCAAACACGGTGCTCGCGCTGACAGAGAAGACCTCTACAGGCATGCACCGGAGGGCAGCAGATCCCGACCTGGGCTGTATCATGAGGTGCTTCAAAAAGGGGGGAAAAAAGAAACTTTAGTTTAATGTTGGCCGTTTGTCCCGTTGATGGCCATATTTTTCACAGACTATTGTTTACAAAGCAGATATCATGGGGAAATCCATGCAGTGCTATATGTCCCAGGCTTCTGCACCACCCTTGCTCTAGGTCCATGATACAGATAGCTGAAGGGATGTTGTTAAGATAGTGTTGATTCATCCTCAGATGATGAAACAAACACTCTTACCCTCTTAAGTGATGCTCAGTGTTTACCAGATCAGCAGAGATAGTAAAGAATAGAGAAGGTTTTAAATCTTGTCTGCCCCAACTGGCCCTGATATTTCATCTCTTGCAAGACACCTGATATGTGTGACTCCTGTTGGTAAAACAGAATCTTATAAGCATGTGAGTTAACAGGATCCACTGGAGTTTAACTAACACAGCAAAGGCAGTAGTGTTTGTTCTATTAGTTACAATTCTGTAGCATCTGGTGTGTCAGTTTTGGTCTAAATTTCAACTGAAGTAATATGAAAAACATACAAGAGGTCCAACTTTTGCAACAAAGTCTGCTGTAAAATGGACCACTATGAAAATTCAAGTTGCTACCTATGCTCAGTAGCAATTTTTCAAGTTCTTCCCTCCAAAATGACAATTTAGCTTTTTTTAATGTAATGACGTTGTGTTTTGAGCAGGAAAGCCTCAGTTTGCATATCAGTCAGAAGGTCTCGAAGGAGGCTTGTTTCAACAGTGTTAGAGAAACCAGGTGAGCAGTCCAACCTTCCCACACTTTGAGCAGTGTGAAGGGCCAAAACTTTGTTTCAAAAATACTTAGCTTAAAAGAATTTTACAAGTTCTGGCACAGCAGGGAGAACAGGAACACTGAGCCTAATGGTTAAATACGTTGCCTTGTGAATGCAGCATTCAACAGTATTCATAAAATTAAACTGGTCCTGAACCCTAGGATTCAGCTAAAGCAGTAAATTTAGGTGTGGTGAGGTATTTGCTTTTTCAGGTTTATCTTTCATATTTAGAAGTAATATTTATTTATATATTTAAAAAGTAATTTTGCTGGCACCTGGATTAAATTTTCTGGACTATTTTAAGTACCCCAAGTATCTCATGCTGACTTTCGGTTTAGAAGCATCTCACTCATTTTGAAAGTGCACAGTAATGCCTCCTCAATTTTTGATGAAAGTCTTACATGGCTGGTCTAACTGCTTAACACGTTCTCCTTCATTAGAATTAAGAATTAGTGCATTTTTAGGCTAATTTCTTTTCATATAGTCTGGCTCCATCTTTTTTGTGAAGTAGGAATGGTGGTCAGGAGTTTCTACACTTCAAAATAGTTTGGTGAGGCAGTTCAATTGAAGAGGAGAAAATCACTTGGCAGAACTTGGATGCCCAAGCACACTATTAACAGTCCATGGAAAATCAGCTGACTTTATCTCTGTTTTGTCCATCAGAGTTTTCTACCCTAAGCTGCAGTAGCTAAGACTCTAATAAACCTGTATCTTGGTCAAATCAAAATTTAAATCAGCTTTCCCTTGGGATATAGCCAGTGCTTTCCAAAGTGGTATTATACAAGTCATAAAAATAAAACCTTACACGTGGCAGTTCCAAAAGACACATATGTGTTGTAATTTCCTTTTTATATAGATTTAGGGCCCCAAAGAATTTTTTTTGTCAAAAGAAGACATTTAATTACTGATGGGACATATAAGTCTTTGTCACAGACTTGTTTACCAACAAGAAATAGACAAAAGCCTATTTTTCTGATCACAAAAGCAACTGGACAGCAGATGAGAGTCTCTTTGCTCACAATTCCTCTTCTTAGTCTCTTTCTCAATTCCTTTTCTCCCCCAGAACTGCTATGCCTTTCAAGTCCTGCTTTTCAAGCAAAAGCACAGAAAGACAAGCTGATGTCTGCAGCAGTTCAGTGTCCAGCCGTGTACTCATGCGTGCAGTAGATGAGAGAGGACCCCCACACACCTCTTAGTCATGGATAACTTGGAGTCTCTCAGTGGGAGGGACCATCCTTACCCCCAGCCCATATTGCCACGCTGCCACTTCACAGTCTGCTGTATCGTGGCTGCAAGCCCTGTTCAAGAAATAGAGTCATAATTTTGTCTTTTGTAAATCTTTATTAAAGAGATGTTCTAAGAAATTAGTGAGCCATCTTCAACAGAATCTATTGTAACACAGATGAAGAAATACAGCACAAATATCTTGCAGGCCTGGCTTTGTTCCTAAAGGCTGAGTCCAGCCAATATCTGGATTGGAGAAGAGGATGTGGCTATCTGACTGCTCCCTCACTGTGTGACTAACACTGGATTGCACAAGGAGAGTCTGAGGAGCTGGAAATACTTCAGTGAGAACTTCCTATGTTACTCACAGTATGGAGCATTAAACAAATGCATAAGACTTTTCAGTCATTTGGGGTGAGCCGTGTGACTCATGTCTAACTACATTTTTTTATGATTAGCCAATCCAAATATGTGCCAAGGAACTCCCCATAACAGGCTGTGCTGTAAGCATTTATTTTGAATCTCATTCAAAAATAATGAGTTTTTCTTTTTTTGCCTGCTAGGCTGCACTGTAACAATTCACTTATCAGATAATAGCTACTGTATATGCTTGGCACTATTTTTAAAAAAGACATCATAGCAAATTAATGTGATACTGGAGTTCAGATTATACTAGTTTTATTGCCTCTAAAGATCTAATCTTAGCAGGTGCTGAGAGCACTCCAATTTTAAATGACCTCATACATTTTGTATATCTCAAAGAAAATGGAATATAACTGCAGAGTGAAGCAGGTATTGGATAACTAGCATTTCTTAGCAATACTCATAAACATATTAATATTCATTTATTTGGATATTGTTCAAACTGCCAATGCTGATTTTAAGTTGCATCTATGTATCTTTGACTTTGTAAAATGATACATTTTTATGTTGTGAAGGTTTGTGGACAAAATTAGCTTTTTTCCCCCTGTGGAATCAAGCCATTAATAATGAAAGAGGGTATGACAATGGAAGTATTTTCTGGCAGATTCCAGAGATGCCTTCCTTGAATTTGAATTTGGGTAGGGATATTTTGGTATAACAGAGCTTCGTCTTATTTTTCCATGTTCTCTAGAAAACAGAAGGCAAGGTTCTACTTGAGATGTAGCAGAGATATTTCTTATTACAAGTTCTTCAAGTTACCAGAAAGTGATTCTGTGACATTTTTTCTGGCAGGGGCTACAAATAATACAGAAATTATGTTTACACTTTCTGGAGGGATACTGGGAATAAATTTTTCAGATAAACCACTGGCCAACCTCAAAATACACATTAGGAAAGAAGACCGAAGAGAATGAGAGAAAAAGGTCCAGAACGAATGTGTGCTGAAAGACAAATAACTTGCCTTTGATCTTTTGGTCTAACAGCTTCCACAAGGACCTGGGTCTGCAAGGTGCAGAGCAAATAATGCTTTTTTGTAACAGCATGTTAAATGGGAAAGAGCTGATACTGGTTGATCCCAAATTGGGTGTTTCAAAGTGATGCAGAAAGAAACCCCATAACCAAAAGGGTTTAAACTGATCCAGTTAGTTTAGGTAGCACCAAAATGGGGAGAACATCACACATAAATCAGATTGCAGTTCTGAGGCAGCAGCATCTTCTGGTAAAACATTAGCTGGGGACTATGATCAGCAATAAGGGGTAACTGGAAGGGGACGACCCTCTTGGGCTGTCAGCTGAAACCAGGGCTGCACGTCTGTGGCCTGGCAAGTAAAGCAACAGTGATTACATAAAACAACACAGCACGTAGTTCTCTACTGGAGGAATTCTGATTGCCAGCAAGCATAAAGTTGTCTCCAGACAAGTGCTGAATTGACTAGAAATCCAAGACTTTGCAAGACTGCTGGTGTAAAATTCTTTCACCTCTGTGCAAGGTGAGTGAAATGTAAAAAATAGGATACCTTAAGTGAAAGAAAGGCCTAGGACAGTCGAGGGAAAACAGGATCTGCATAAGAATACACTGAAGTGTATTGCATATGTTTTCTGCAGAAAATTATGTGATGTAGAATTTCAACTACTGGATTCTTAATTGTTTTTTTATGACTTGTAATTGCAATACTAGAACTGTACAGTGGAGTCAAAGCATTTGTGAACAATAGGAGTGAATGCGTTGGAATCCCAAAGCACTAATTTATTTTTTTTATTATTTGTTAGTAGCATTCTAGCAGACACACATCAATTTTTAGTAATGCAGTGTTAAGTGTCAAATGTGAGCTGATAATGCCTGTAGGGCTTTTAGAGCCAACAAGTATTTAATTTGTGTTGAAAGCTTTTGGAAGACAAATACTCATCTCCAGTTGCTCTGTCTACTTGGATTCCACCTTATAAGTTCCCTTGAAAACTCTCAAGCAGACTTTACAATTAGCCAGCAAGATGTAAGGATCACCAGGAGGCAGAATGCAATACCATCAAAATTAAGCAGAGAGGAATCCTTATTCTTCAGCATTTAAAAACCAGGCAATGACTGGAAGCATCTTTCTTAAAAAAGCATTGCCTATGCCACATTATGCTGCTGGTTTTTGTTTCCCTCTTGTTGTTACTCAGGATGTCTCCTTGATCCTGACATTCTGGTTTCTTTATTCAAGCCTTTTATTTCCTCTCTAAAATTTTTGAAAATTTTTTTTCACGTGAAATATTTCTCATATGCTATTTTATAACTAGACCTTCTGTGTGCTTACCAGAGACTTTGTTTTGAACACAGATCAAGAACCACCTACTGCATAAGCACTTGTTTCCTGTCTTCTAATGAAGGTTTATTCCAGTTTACCTCAGTATGGCTTTCAGCACTCTTACCTGTTCTGCCTTTCAACACGGAGTACCTCCTTGATCCGATCTTTTGACAGTTTTTCTGTGGAACAGAAAAGCTCTGTCCCTCTGTCTGCCTTTTCAAAGCAAATTTTGCTGATGGCAAAAATACTGGTTTAGGATTATATCTGTATTTTCAACTCCCCCTCTTCTATCTTCAGTTTATTCATCATCTTACTGTGTTTTGAAGTCCACCAAAAGTCTTTATTCAGCAGAGTATATGAACAGAATCTTTGTTCAGCAAAATGCTTAATTATGTTTTTCAGTCGTGTTTGTGCAAGTGAATTAGGAGCATGTGTAGTACTGCACTGGGACCGGTTCCCATCCTTGTGAAGGGCAAGAATTAAGCACAACCATTATTACTAGCAGTTTGGAATAGATGGCCAGGTAGGAAGTGTAGCACTCAATTAAAATCCACTGTAGCACTATTCTTGGCTTCCATTAGAGTCACAAAAAGTGCAGCCAGTGTTTCTTTAAAAATATTGATCTTTTTTTCTGTGGTGTCCTATATACGCACTCTACAAAGAAATGCCTGCTGATCTGGGTAAAATGTGTTTCTACATATTGTTCTAATTTCATCTGTCATAAAGCTGTCAGGATTTTGGAGTGAACATGAAATGTCAGACCATAAGAATCTCAATTTTGGCATTACCTATGACTTTGAGATACTCCTGTCTTGATCAGAAACGAAATTGATACTTCTGTCCAGTTGATACTGGATTAAACTTTTATCCTACCATATTCATCTGATAAATTAATAAGACCTTTGCTAGTTTCGTACTGTCCAACGCACTCTGGGAGGAGCAGAGGTCTTATCAGAGCTTGGGGCAGAGGATGTGTGCGAGGCAGAGGATGTGTGCAGGTCCCTCCAGCGCAGAGCTGTGACGGCCCACAGAGCCGGCAGAGGGAAGTGTTGTTCTAAAATACCTATCCCTGAAGGGAGTGCCTTTGTTGGTAACTGCAAGCCACATTATTGCACCGGGAAATCAGTGATCTGGAGCGTATGTAACATGTGATTTATAAACTCGCAGCAGAAGACAAAGAAGCTTAAGCACATGCCAAAAAGAGCGAGTGAGATAATGATGTGGATGTGCCAGGGATTGAAATTAAATTATACAGAGAACTATGAAGCTTACATGTTTTTTATTCTCTTTAGGAGAATAAATGGTAGCATGGAATTCTAGAGGTTAAAGAGTTGTGATCTGCTGGTTCATGCTTCAGCTAACTATGAAGCCGTAGCCTTTCATGTCAAAAGACGGACTCTTGAGAAACAGACAGTCAGAAAAGCACTTGGTGATCACAAGGCAAGTTGTCATAGGGTGCTTTATTGACAGAACTGGCTCGGCTTCACACACTGCTGCCAGTGCAATTGCCAGTCAAGATGTTGTTGCTCCTGCAACTCCAAGTACTGCTAGAGGGTTAAAAGACAACTATAATGTCATATCTCTGATATTAAAAAGAATTTTCAATAGAAAATATTTTAAAGTGACATTTTTACTATATTGCCCTCTTTAACATACAGCTCTCTGTTATACAGCTTTTCTCATGTTATACATGAGATTTCCCCAAACTGTGCAAGTGAAGGGGTTGAAGCACATGCCCTGGACACCCATTAGTCACACTGAGCATAACATTTGAAACTGGGGGGGGTTATATATATATATATGAATATGTATATATTCAATATATATAATTCAATATATATATATATATTAAAAAAAAAAGGCTGGGTTTGTAGCATCTAAATATTAAGTTAAAAAAGATCAGGGGGTGGCAAGATGTGTGAAAGGAAACTCTCCCTGGATTGTCAAGCTGTTGCTTTTCGGTATCTTATAAATGGCTGTCAAAAACAAATAGAAAGGTTGTTAGAGCTTGAAGAACATTTTCCTGATAATATGGCTTGAGAAAGACTGGAAGAAATTCATCCTAAAGTAATTGTCACTAAGCTAACCCTAAAGAAGAACAAGATCTGTTAGATATACAGTCAGGAGCTGCACTGCTAAAACAGGGTTGTTTTTGAGTAGGTGGTTAACAAAATATTTCCTTTACTGAGACGCCATTGCTCAGGGATTGGTGGGGTGTGAATGATGAGTTGAGTCCTCTCCTTGTGCTTCCCCAGGAGCTACTCAGTGTCACGGTAGAGAAAATGCAAACCTATGTAATTGTGTTGCAATCTTTTGTTCAAGCAATTATGAACCTTATGATCATTAACTTCAGTGTTCTGGCTTAATTCAGTATTGTTATTTTTAGCACAAACAGTTCTTGGTTTTACAATTTAGTTAAACATTAATTTGTCTTCCTAGCATATTACTGACAAATAGAAAACATGGCAGGTTCTGGAGGCAGACTTTTCATTTTTTTGTTAATAGAAAGCAAGATTATAGAATGAGATGTACTTTTATTTATTTTGATCACAAATACAGGAAATAGTCTCAGCAAAATGCATTAAATAATTCCTCAGGGGACCCCTAATAGAGCAGAAAATTTGTCTCCATGATGGAAATTGAGATACAGAGAGCTAAAAAGGAGGCAGGTCATGAGACAAAGGGGAATTGGTCTCCTGGGAAGAGGCTGGCCTGCTCTCTGCTCTTTACCAAACCTCACCAAAGACTCTTGAAAAGGTAATTGCAGACAATGCCACGATGCTGACATCTTTGTGGTGACAATAGTGGCTTCTCTGAGGTTACATTACTATCAAAGTACATCACCTTAAGTAGACACTATCAGCCTAAAATAAATACATTCTCTGCTAGGCTACCACTGTGACTGCAAGCTAGGAAAACAAACGGCTTTTTTTTTTTCCAACATGTTTGCATTAGTATTTTTACATGTTTGGACTAACAAGTGAGCTTCACTTTTGTTTTAATTAGTTTCATTTTTGGCTCAACTGTAATACTTGTGCTTCCACAGAAGTATGCTATATTTTAATGGATCTTTTAAGTTGAAAGTAATACTAGTAGCAAAACATGTACTGAATACAATTTGAAAATTGTTAACTTGCAAAATTTAGTGTCTGTGCTGTTTAGAATGAAGGTGGGTTTTGTACAGCTGTGAAGAAAAGGATTTTGGTGTTTTTTGGAGAAAAAGCAATATTTTGAAAATAGTCCCTTTTTCCGTGAAATCGATGACTGGGCAAAGAATAAACATTACTATAGCAGGGCAAGTGTAAGGAGTATAATTAGAATGTATAACTGTAGAGTTTTGACTAGGTCCTTGCAGTGGAGTTAATAATAGTGAAAATATGTCAGGACAATTACTTGAGTAGATTGATCTGTTTGCACGACTAAGAGGAGGTAGACAGAGTCCATTCGTCCCAGTTCTTTGCAGAAATCTAGATAGGTATCAAAATTTTCTTTCAGGCTTTCATGCCTTTACCCTGCAGAATCAGCCTCTTCGGACATCTGGAGGAGGGAGCTGCTCTGTGGGCTGGAGAAAGGGGAGGTGAAGTAGGAAAATCAAATCAATTTGTGATTGAGTTGTTGGGGGGTTTTTTAACATTGTGTTTATTTGTGCAATTTATTATATTTCTATCGGGTTTTCAGTGGAACTGAAGAGCCATAGAAGGGTCTCGCCGTACGGACTTCTGTCTGCTGGTGTCAGAAAGGGTGGTGGACACCAGGTGTGCCCGGCCCCAGTGGCGGGGCTCCCAGTGCTGCCGGGCAGGTGCAGCGGTGCTGTCCCGGCGTCTTTGTACGCTCGTACCGAAGTACCCGCGCCGCTTACGCTCCCAGCACCGCCAGCCCCGCTCCTTCCGCCCGCACCCAGCCGAGGCCTCCGCGGGGATTAAATCGCCTCTCTGCAAGTGTAGCATTCTCTATTTTTATTTTCCAACGGCTGGCGGTAATTACTTTCTCACTTCCTCCACCTCCTCCCGCTCTCCAGCGGCTCGAGCTGTTTAAATGCCGGCACCGAAGGGGCGGCTCTGCTGCCTGCGGTGTCGGCACCGAGGCGGCTCTCAGCCGGGCAGGCACACGCGGTGCGGAGCCTCGGCAGGGGCGGTGTCAGGCTGAGAGTGTCTCCGCGGTGCTCGCGGGGCCGGGTCGGGGCCGGGCGCGGCGCTTTGTCCGCGCGACGGCTCCCCCGCCCCGCGGCGCGGCCGCGGCTCCGCCGGGCGCGGCCCATTGGGCTGCGGGCGGTAACGTGACAGGGCGGCGGGCGGGGCCGCCGCCCGAGACGCGCGGTTGGAGCCGGTGCCTTCGCGCTGCGCGGCGGCTGCGCGCGGACCGAGCGAGCGCCGCGGAGCGGGGCGTGCGGGAGGCGCCGCTCCCACCGGTTTCCACCAGGTCCAACCGGCACGCGGGCGAGCGGCCGGCACGGCCAGGGGTGCGGGCGGCTGGCAAAGCACGAGCGACCGGCAGGCGGCGACGACGACGGCAGGTAAGGGAGCGGCGGGGCCGCAGCTGGCACAGGTGGCCCCGCGCCCCCGGGGCGTCGGAGGGACGGAAGGAGGGGAGCAGCGCGGAGCGGGGGCTTTCGAGCGCGGCTGGTGCGGCTGGCTCTCCGCCGCCCCGGTTTTCCCGGGCCGCACCTCCGCCAGGCGGAGCAGGATGGCGCTAGCCGTCCCGCGGGCGGCGCCCGGCGCTGCCCGCCCGCTGTCCCGGTGAGCCTGCCGGCGGCCGGCCCCTTCCCGCGGCCGCGGGGCCGCTCACCTGCGCGGCCGCGGGATGCCGGGCCGGGGGCGCAGAGCGGGGCTGTGCCTGCCCCGGGCCCGCGGGCGGGGCTCGGCACAAAACCGCTCTCTGGTTTGCGTAACCGGTATCTGCGTGTCCTCGGGTGACCCGGGCGCTACAGGTCGCCTGGGGCCGCTTCCCTCCGCCCCGGGCTCGCCCCGCAGCTGCCACCTTCGGCCCCGGGTGTGGCGGCGGCACCTGCCCTGGGGAAAGGGGCAGGCGGGTGCCAAGTCCCAGCCTCCCCGGAAGGGAGGGAAGAGTTAAACTCAGTGTTGAGGCCTGGCAATTCTGCGTGTCGAACAAGAAACAGTCCTCTTTTTTGTTCTCTTCCTTTCCTCTGTCTGGCCAATGCATTTCTCATGCTCAGGAAGTCAGTGATCTTGTAGCAGCTCTTGCTTCTGCTTGCACCCTGGCTGAGTCGTCCTGGCGACACCAGGCTTGCTTTGGGCCCATCTGTTCAGTGGTGAAACTGAGGCACCTTCCTGTCTCCGCTTCAGAATTTGTCCATAGTGAATGCTGCAATTCTGTAGGATTGATTAAAGGGGACTTCCCTAAAGCTAATTTTATGTTAAGAATGTAATTAATTATGTGATGAGATAAACTGTTTGAATTGGCCTATAGTGTGGTCATTTAAAAGCATACCTTTGAGGTAGTCCTAGAATAAGCTCGGAGCTGTGTGGCCACTTGTGGTTTCAAGTATTTAAGCTGCTGACTCCCAGCTTTCCTTATCTGTTTGCTGAAGGGATAAATAAGGTGAGGTATAGTTATATCTTCCCAAATTTTCCTTCGTGGAGCCTAGCCATGATGATAGTTATTTCTAGCATCTCAGAATTTTTCCTTACGTACTTTCCTAGTAGGAAGGGCAACAGATCAGGGCTTATTGATCTGTCTTATTTAACTTAAACTGTCAAGAAGGGGGTGAGAGCAAAGCCCATGAGGTTTAAGTAGTGACATTTTAAAGTACTTGTAGAACTTAAGTATTGTCTGTGTGTTTTCTTTACTCTGTGTAGCTCAGCTGACTGTGTGGGGAATAGAAGAGTTATGATGAGTGACTTTTCTTCAGTATCTGTGGTGCTGAGCAGGGCAAAGGACATGAAATGAAACGAGAGCGGAAAGGAGAATGACTGTAGTAGAGAACCAGTAGTTAGTATATGGGGTTTTTTTTAAGGGTTTTCCCCAGTGTTTAAAGCATTCTGTTGTAGCTAGATAACAAAATGTTTATCACAGAGTTTTACATTAGCATATGTTATTACATTCTACTGAATTTTACATTAGCATAATGTAACTGACTTTCGGCTTCAGTAGGATTCATGTAACTTCCAGAAATTTGCAGTATTAACATGCTTCTTCCCTTACACTTTTGAGAGGAGCGAGTTGCTGGTCTGACTTGTATTTTTCTTCCTTTTTCAGGTAAACAGGATTTTCATGGGGAGAAAAAGAAAATTGCCTTTTGTTTATAGCAAGTTACCAATTCAGCTGCTGTTCGAAGTTAACGAAAGCATGTTTAATAATTTTTAGGCAGGGACCACCAATGCTAAAGAAATATCCATCAGCATTTCAGCCTTGTAAAATGAACTCGATAGAGCAGTATGTCACTGTCAAATAATTGTTTTCCTAGGGGGTTTCTGAAGGGTGGTGGAGGGGGAAATCCTGTATTCCTCTAGCTGCTGCTGTGCCTGATCTGCCTGATGTGCTACAGGTGGCAAAAGAGACTGTGGTACTAGTAGTACTATTTCAGCTTACACTACCTACTGCTAAAGCCTTAAAGCGTTACTCAGCTAGGATTAGAAATGGATGTTTCATGTGACTAAGGGGATAAGGTGTGGTTTATATGGGTCTCTGTGCTGCCTATCTGTTTCACACTGCTGTCTGTATTCTGTGCAGTAACCTGTGGGCGGTATTTATCCTTTCTGTAGGCATCCTTATAACAGGATGTTCAGCTGTTGCCTTGCAAATAGTGTTATTCTGCCAGTTGTTCTTGCAGTTACTCTTCCTAAAGATAAGTTAGCAGTCTGTGCTGTGGTTATGAAACTATTTGGTTCAGATACCATGGGTAACCATGAAGAAGAGCGAGGAATGTAAAGTAGAATTAATATTCTAATGTTTAAATATGCTGTCTTTTTAATGTTTAAGTGGTATAGGTTATGTAATTCCAATTAGAGTTTTACCGGACTTGGTTAGTGGGCTTCAGTTTATTGTAGTTATGGGGATTCTTTTCCCCAAGTGGTTGTTAGTGGGCTACAAAAAAATTCTGGATTTAATTTCTAACTAGTTGAAATCAAATTGTAATTCAATATTGAACTAAAGTGTCATAACACTTATGAATAGTTTCCCCAGATATTTGATTTAAACTTACTGATATGAAAGGGCTGTACTTTAAGGAAGGCAGATGATGCAGCTCTCAATAAAGCTGTTACAAATGCAATTTGAGCTATAGTGCTGACATACCCTCTTTTGGTGTACACCCAAGAGAATTCTAGTGTCTTTCAACATCAGAAGCGAATTGTGGAGAAAACTTGTAATGCAGTATCTTCAATTTAATGCTCATCAGTTCCATTCTGTTTCAAAATAATGTGTTTACACACCTTGAAATAAATAATGTGAAGGCATTTCCATCATAAGGGCTCAGCTTCTAAGTATGTTCCAATATTGTAAACTGGAATGCAATTTATTCTGCTGGAATTGAGAATTTGGTTGACTGTGAGAAACTGAAGGATTGACAATGCCAGGGGGCCAGTGATACCAATAAGAATATGGTAGTAACACAGTCTGGTTGCTGCTAATTGTTACAAACACTTTGTTTCTTTGGGTGATAATAGTTTGAATTGTGATTTTAGTTTAATGGAAGCGATGTTTCAGTTTTGTGGCACAGCAGCTATAAATCTATGGTCATTTAGTTTACTCAGGCTTAATTAAAGTGACATTGATTTTAGAGCTCTTACTTCAAACCCCAGAAAATGTAACCCCTTATTTCCCAAATATTATTGCCTTAGTTTTGGGGGAAAATATCACTAATCTGTGACTGTTCAGGTTGTTTCACTATTTTTTTTCACTATTTTTCACATTTATTTCACTATTTTTTGGTAACTAAAGTTCATTTGCATCCAAATGTAAAGGTCTACTGATCTGAAATATAAGAATTGCACATTTAGATTTTAATGCCAAAGTATTTGTCCTTTAAACTAATTGTCCATCTGAATCAAAACAATCTTGATATGCATTTGTTGTGTAATCCAAAATATTTGAAGAAGTGAGGCAATTTGGACATTTTTAACTAAAACCTCTCTGTTTCTAGACTGTGCTTAAATTATTTACATGATAAACTGTCATTTCAAACCCGTGCCAGTGCAAGTGTGAAAATGATTATTACTTTGCCTGTGCCTTTGCAGTACAGGAAAACTGTTTTCCAAGTAAATACTTTTTATTAAACAGTAACGTTGTTTAAATACTAACTGTGGTGACACTGACTCAAAGTTAGGAAAGCACCAAAATATTGCTTAATTGAAGTGAGATGGGATATGTCAATACTCAAGTGTTTTACTGAAGAGGAGTTAAAAGTAGTGTCTGCTTTGCTTCAAAGTATTATTCAGTTTCTTACAAGTATGGGGTTAGAGGTTTTTTACTTCAAAGTTCTTAATTGATTCAGTTGATGATAAAACCTTGACTCTTGTTTTTGAAGTTATTAAACTTGGCTTCATACCAAAAAGTGTTTTTCTTGTAGTACTGCTGTCTGAAAAACCTTACTCGCTGTTCGATCTGCTCAGACAGCCTACTCAAAAAAGGAAATTCTGTGCAGTAAAGGACTGTTGCACAGCATACTTGGTCTGGATGGAAGTACACAGGGTGAACATAGGTCCTAAACTAAGTTGGTGTTTGTTCAGGAGACAAAGAAGGATTACTGTGGATTTACTGTAGAATTCAAGTCTGATCACTTGTTTGCGGTTCTGAAACTTAGCATTGTCCCGGGAGATGCTTCTGATAAGCACAGCACTGCTTTTGGCTCTCCTGATCCCGTGGGGATGTGCAGCTCTCCAACTGTAGAGTTGTGTTTAGGTGTTGGTATGTAATTTGTACATAGCTATCACACAGTATGTGCACTGTGAAATCTGTCTTTCAGTCCTTTCATTTTATCAAATGTCAAATCCACACTCCCCTGAAATGGAAATGGAATAGGGTTTTACCAATCCTCCAGCAGAGTGCAAGCTGGCTGCATAATCACCTCAACCTCTTAAGTGTCTTCCTATTTGTATTACTCTGCATTATGTATTTATTAATTGGACAAAGCAACCAGATACCTCTTCTTTTCTTTCCTTTGTTTAGTATGGCCTGTGACCTGTCTCCTTTTCTGTGAACTGCTTGTAACTTTTGTGAAATTACCAGCTTTGTTTTAGCTGACATAGTATGGAGTCACTCTGGAAGGTTGTGGGTTTTGTTTTTTTTTTCTGTAACCTAGATTTAATCTCTTACACTCCACTTGTTTAGAAAACCATTTCATTTATCAATGAAATGCACCTACTTGGTCTGGCTAGCTCTGTTTAATTTTTACAAGTTGAGCACCAGATTTTTTGAAAGGAAGAAAAAAAAGCTGTGAATTTGTAACTGGATTTCTTTGTTTCTTTAAATATGTATGAAGTTCTTGTTTCTATTTTTGTTGGATCTGTCATACCATGAACCTGTCTGGGAAGATGTTGATGAATTAAGTACATTGTTGTGAATTAAGTACATTAGATCACAAATCCATTAGCATTTCATTAAAAAAAAAAGGTAGGCTTGCATACAAGGAGATAACTGATAAATGCTTTGAATGTGCTTGGCTTCAACATTATTTGTACAAAAATTCTCTTGTACTGCTTGGGTGCCGGTTCCGCTTGTATCCCTTTTTTTGAGACTTAACATACACTGACTTTCTGTTGCATTAATGTGTGTACTTCCTTATGGACTGTCTAATGCCAAGCTTAAAAATACAATTCTTTAGGCTCTTAGAATCACAGAATGGTTGGGGTTGAAGGGACCTCTGAACATCACCTGCTCTGAGCCCTGCTAAAGGAGCTTCAGCTAGAGCAGGTTGCACAGTGTATAGATACTTTAGAGCAGTAGGAATACGTGCCCCGCTCCTACGTCTTATTTAATACTGAAGGGTTTGTTTACTTGAAAGTGTTAGGGGACCAAAAAAAGGGGAATGGGGGCTGACAGAGAAGATAGTGCTTTACTTTACATACTAACTTCTTTGTGCTGAAAATGAGTGAGATGTGATCAGACTGTGTGGTGTCACATAATGGATATTTGGGACTTGTTCTTTGTTTCAGGTTTTTGGACCCCTGTTATTACTTCATGAGAAGTTCAGAACTGATGTTCTGGAAAAAAATCTATACGGTTTGTTTTGCACTGAAAGGTGCTGGTCCATGATAATCTCAGTAAGAAAGACACTCAGACACTGTACAGTATAATTAGAAATGTTTTTTATTGGGTTTGACACTATAAAGAAGGAGAATAGTATAAATAATCTTATATCTGTTTATACTGGGAACACAGACTGTGTATCATCGACTGAGCCTTTAATCCTTGTGGAGCACATTGTGCAGACTCTGCCTGTGGACAGGGTTACCTCAGTTTGACCAGTCAACCTATTATAGAATTTTCTTACAAGAAAACAACTCTGTGCATCGTTTCTACTGTTAATGAGGAAAGACATTCACAAGAGAACTTCTTGCAGTAATCCCAGGTACCAAGTGGGAGCTTACCTGCAGACTTCTTATGATCTGGCCAAATTAATCCTGTGGACAAAAGATCTGCATGGCATAGGTTTGAACCTGTTAACTGCCCGGAGTGGATCACTAACACCTCAGTGTACCATGGTCTGCCAGTCAGAACCACTACAATTTGTTATACTTTTTTATTTTTAAAACCTTATGGAATTCTTTCCAATAACTAAAATTGTTAATGAGGTTTGCTATGTTTCTTTAGGAATTGCTAAGGAGACTCATGATAGAACTCTTTTTTAGCAGGCAATACCAATGTGGAGTTTTGGCAGTCTTCCTATAATTTCCTTTTTAAAGTGGAATATGTGAAATGTACAACTGCTTGAAAAAATGTAAATCAATGGAGCAAATAAAAAGAGTGCTAGAGTTTCCAGTGAGAACACAAATAAGTTAAATTACTTGTCAAATATTAGGATGAAACAAGATACGTCTCTATTGTATGACCAATACAAAGCACTCTCTTCTAAACAGATGCTTGTGTTGTTTATTGTAGTCAGTATTTTAGATGCTAAGAGGTCTCTAAAGTTAAAACCTTTTTTTTTTTAATGCATGTTTGAGTTAGAAAACTGTACAGCTTTAGTGTCTCAGTATTAACTGTTGCTTACTGGAAATGTTCAGATTTGATTCAAAGTCTGGGTTCTGCTTGTTTGGGGATCTGAGAAAGCACCTTGGCTATAAATGGAGTGATACATTCTGGGCAAGTAGACAGCTTGCTCTAAAAGCGATCAGTCACATTGATGCAATTAAATGCAAAACAAAGCTGGTCTACCTTTCATTTTACTGTAGTTTTTTTACCATTGGATGGCTTACCTGTTTAATTGGGAAACATACTTGTTCAGAAACTTAGGTTTGTACCTGCTTGTCAGTTTTTCTACATTTTGGTTTTCAGAGTTTTTTGTATAAACTGTTTTTCTCACCTACCATCTGTTTGGTTGTAAACTTTGGTTTAAACAATCTCTTTCTTGCTAGTACAGGTCTTTCTAGGAGCATAGGTTGTGACCTATTTTGGCTACAACACAGTCCTTAGCTCTTTGGACTTAACTTGAGGAGAGGCCTGGAGAAAGTGCTTTTACTAGTCAAAGTATTTATATATGAATTTGTATTTAAAATTGCTCTACAGGATAGACTAGTATTAAATAAAAAGCACATTTAACTTTTGAATATGTATCTTATAATGCAACTTCATTACAGAGTTAAATCTTCAAAGTAGTTGACTTGTTTTTTTCCCTCCCATCTGCTATTCAGAGTTAAACTCAAGTAACTTCATGCACTTGGGCTGACCTGATACAATTAATTATCATGTGGCCTACAGGTGTGTAATTTTAACTACCTAGGCAGCTGGAATGTTTGAAGATGATCCATCTCCCCTGTGAGTGTTTGACCAGTGACATATTTTACAACCAAAGTTCACCTCTTTACTGGGTTTCCTTGAATAGAGAAAAGGCTCAATACTTGGCTATCAATGATATTTAGTGAGAACTTAATATGGCTCAAGAAAGACAATGGTCTCTTCTGGAGTGCTGCAGGCATAGGATGGAAATGCATAATGTAATGTATCTAATCTTGTGCAGTGAGATATGAAGAGTAAATCTTATGCTTTTAAAGCAAATCAGATTGGAGTAAAGCATATTTTCAACTTAGATTATACTGCAGAATAAAGTATTTTTTTCTTGCATTAAGTGTACCAGAGAGAGAAAGGAAGTAATAAAATAAAGATGTGTACTCTGAGTTCAGGTGAAGCTGCCTTTAAGCTGTGCTTTTTTTGCCTGAGGCCTTTTGTATTGAACCTGGGAATGTTCAAACCTTTAGGTAGTTGAGGAAAATGAAACACACTTGCCATGTTGGACTCCTGTTTTTCTCAGCTTGATGAAGGCATGGTAGTGGTAGGGATGGGTAGTAGTTGCTTGATTTTTGCCAGATTTTTTATCAGCGTATGTGCTGTGCAGTTAGCTCTGAAGCAGTAGCAGAGAAGAGTAAGCCTGGTAAAGTAAAAATGTAAGTGTAGCCTCACTTAATAAATTTTAAACTATGTTTACAATTTTTTCCCCAGGAATTATTTGGCTATGTAGTCTTATGTAAGCCTTCTCCAGAGAGCAAGGACTGCTTCTTATACAGCATAAAGCTTTGCTATTACTGTTCTACATCTTATGTTCCTGTCTTGAGAGTGGGAGTGTTTAAGGCAAGACCTCTAGTTAGTCCAGGTACAGATGGTTGAGATTGTCTGTAGTTGTAATTACAGTCTCTGAGTGTTTGGAAGGAGTTTAGGTCTTGATTATTTGAGAGGTTGATATGGCAAACTTGTAATAGTGTTAGTGCCTTTGTGAACATCTGGTGCTTGAGGAATATGCTGGTTAATATAGAATGTTGGAATGTCTTTGGGCTTATTTTAAATACAGAAGGATAATCACTTATACATGTTTAATTATCACCTGTGACCTTCTTCAGAAGGAACTGGAAAGAAGCTTTCTCTAATCTTGTTTGTATGTTCCGCATTCAGTGGAATACGGATTCAAAAACACAATCCCCATCAAAAAGGTCCTACAACTGAATCTGCCTGTGCACACAGGTGACCAAAGTACAGATTCTGAAAAACCATGTATCAAATGCAGTGTTTGAATTCAGCAGTCTACTGCTTAAAAAAGGGAGAGGCAGTTACCTGACTGCTTCTGCTAAAAGCAAGTGTGACAGTATCATTCTTTATGAAGTTCAGACTTGCACCAGAACTCTTGCAGCACCTGGCTGTTTGTTTTCAGAGAATACCTGAGAAAGGAGACAGTAGCACACCAATAGAAGAGGAAGGTTTTGTCAGGAAAGATCTGTGTTGGGTAATGAGTGTGTGTATGAGTAGAGTTTGTTTTTTTTTTCCTTTGGGAATTTTCATGAGGGCTTATTTGCAAGTGGAGGCTCAGGCTGTGCATGTGAAACCGTAAGCAGGAACTAGGCATCCCATAGGGGAGTCTCAAAGCTGCCTGTGAAGCAAAACTGATTGTGTGTTTAGTTTATTATTGAACTTAATTTTCCATCCGAAACTTCGGAAACTAGCTAGAAGCTAAGTTGGTACTGTAGTTCAGAAATCACTTTTGATAGAAAATTGATAGAACAAACATGTTTGCTAAAAATGTCAACATCTCCTTATCAAAGTTGAGAAGCAACTACTTGAGTCTTAAGAGATTGACTGACAACTTGGTGGCTGTGTTTCTTTGAGGGAGAGGGGGGCAAAGCAAGATAGAGGAGCCACAGGAATACCTCTCAGGGTATGTTTTAGTTGTATAAATCTATTTTGGTTAAATTAGTGTGTCAGAAACACCAGTTGAATACCCTTTGGGGAGGACAAGCAAGGCAGATACCTTGCTGCAGAGCCATCCCTAACTAAATGTGCCTAAAATTATGTAAGCAATGACCAAATGACAGAAATGCAATGTTAAGTAACCTTTTGGCAGCTGGGGGTGGTGGTGGGTGTTTGATGCTTATAGATAGTGTTTTTTCAAAATAACAGCCTTTTATTCACATTCTGGGAATGTTTCTATTGATCAGATTTAATAAGTCTTGAAGTAACTAAAAATTGCCTAGATATTAGTGATCTTTATTACTTTATTTTTCTGGCCTGTATCTCTGCACTGGTCTGGAGTAACTCTCCTAAAGTCATTATTTTGCCTGGGACTAAACTTCACTCTCTCATCTTCGAAGAAAGATTGCCAATTGAATTAGGCCATTTTAAAAAGCTCTTATGGCTTTGATATGAGTTGAAAGCTGCTGGAGATGAGGTTTATCAAACCCATTACAGTTCAGCATTATTCCATTTGATTAGTCACTCTTGGCATACAGACAGGATTTGAAAGAAAAACATCTTTAGCAAAATTATCGTTAATAATTTACATGTTTACATTACACTTGTATGTACTGTGTATGCCTCCGATGGGAAGCTTTATTTCATATATATAGAATTGTAATGGATACACATGCTTCACTGGAAGGCTTCAAAAAGTAGCCATTCACTAGTCCAGAGTTGAAGTGTTTAAATACTTAGTGTTGTGACACTTGCTTTTTGCTGAAAGTCTTATAAAACCACAGCAAGAATGTAGTCTTTTTTTCTGGGATCTGTGATAGGCACTAACAGCTTTCCAGTGCAAGGTATAGAAGTGACAAAGAAAGCATTTCATAGAAACAGACCTCAAAAAGTTGCACAGGTCAGTCTCACTTTGAGTTTTCAATCTCTACAAAAAGTAAACTTTTTAGTAATATGGCATTACTTGAAGGGGTACTGGGTGATGCGTATTTTCAGGTATACCAACATGGTTTTCACAGAATTGGCTTAAGTTTCGTTTTCTGTTTTCTTTTCTGTAACTTTTAGGGAAAATACTTTATCCAAGAGTTTTATTGTACTCTGAATTCTATCCTTTATACTGAATAGGTATGACCTACTCCCCAAGAATGCTCCAATAAGCATTTAGTTATATAAAACACCTTCTTGAAACATTAGTATCTGCCCAAGTCCCTGATGAGGTTTACATGATTGTCAGGAAAAGAATAGTTCCCATCCTCATGCTAATTAGATCTCTCACACTTTTTAAAGCTGGTTCAGTAATAATTTTGACTTTTCAAATGTTTTTCATTGTTGGAGTCCAAATATTTCATGATTTGATGACAGTTTATTTTCTCTCCAGGAGTGTATTGGAACCATCCAGTCCTCCTTCAGCTGCTTTCCCTTGAGTGGGCCTGGTAAGTTTTCTATTACAAGCAGCTTTGTCAATGCAAGAAGAGTTATTTTCAGTCATCCTTTCCCTTTCAAATGTGAATGTGGAGTAAGAATAAGGTTCTACCTTAGTTCAGCTATTGTTTGACTTTTTACAACAATTTATCACCTCTGTTTGGACTTGAAATGTACAGTACTAATATATTATGAACATGAGCTGTCAGTGTGCCCAGGTAGCCAGGAAGGCCAATGGCATCCTGGGCTGTATCAGGAATAGTGTGGCCAGCAGGACCAGGCAGTGATTGTCCCCCCTGTGCTCGGCACTCATGAGGCTGCAAATCCTGTGTCCAGTTCTGGGCCCCTCACAACAAGGAAGACATTGAGGTGCTGGAGCGTGTCCAGAGAAGGGCAGCAGAGCTGGGGAAGGGTCTGGAGCACAAGTCTTAGGAGGAGCAGCTGAGGGAGCTGGGGGGTTCAGCCTGGAGAAGAGGGGGCTCGAGGGGACCTTATCACTCTCTACAACTCTCTGAAAGGAGGTTGTAGTGAGGTGGGGGTCGGTCTCCCAGGTAACAAGTTCATAGTTATTTGGAAAAAAAACCCCAAACATTACTTCCCAGTTGAAATAGGGCCTAACTGTAGGCAGTTTCCTTGGGGGGGGGTGGTGGTTTGTGTTGATGTGACTGCAAAACTTTGAGTTCACATTCTGCATGACCACATATGAATATGGACTGTTCCATTTTATGTAGCTGTAGCAATGCAGAGCTTAATGGATCCACAATGAGGCAGCAGTTCTAATGAAAGCTGAAATGTTTGCTCTTTATTTAGTTTAAACCACTAAAAATAAGTATATTAAATGTTTTCTCCATCCAGAATGAAGACAAATGTAAAGATGGCATGTCCAAGGAATTTTAAAAGGTGTAGACCTCCTGACTGAACAGTGCTGTGTAATTTATTCTCTTTAATTAGTAAAGTAAGTATGAATCAAACCTATTCTTCTGGGGGTTAAATGTGACATTTTTATATATAAATTACAGTATTGAACAATAATAAACTTTGCTAGCTTAATTTTCATTCTGTCAATGTGCTTAATTGTCTTGATGGGAGAAGATGGGGAATTATATATAAGAATATGTAATGCAAAATATTTTTGGAGAGTTTTTTATGTATTTTTTAAATTGGTTAGAATTATTTAATCTGGTAGAAAATTCTAGATTACAAGAGACATCATGTTAATGTATCACTCTGATTTGGGAATTCTTTGTAAATAAGAAATCACTTCTGTTATTTAAGTTTAGGATGGTGGTGAAGGACTGCAAGTAATATATCAACCACTTCTTTAACTTATACCTGCTTGTTACTTCTACTTGAACAGTGCCCAAATATATTTTCTCCTAATCTCTGATGCTAGTTTCACTGTTTTAAGTTTTTGTATTCCAAGTACCTTTCCTTAAAATAAATCCAAAAGATGATGGTTAGGGTCAGGTGCCAGGAGTTCTTGGATCCTTTTGCTATGCTCTGGAGGCTAGGCCAAATGTTACACATATTTAAAACTCTGAAAACAGTAATAAGCTTAAAGTGTTTCATGGTGAGATAAATTGTTTTTTACAATTCTCTGACAATGTCCTTTCTTTTTTTTTCCCCTCTACCAGCTGCTGTTCTCTCACAGGTGAAAGTCATGATCACGCTAACAGACCTCAAATGTTTAGCAGATGCCCAGTCATCCTACCAAATACTAAAACCATGGTGGGATGTCTTCTGGTATTACCTCACCATGATAATGCTGCTACTTGCTGTGCTCGCTGGGGCCCTCCAGCTTACTCAAACCAGAGTATTATGTTGTCTTCCTTGCAAGCTAGAATTTGACAATCATTGTGCTGTGCCTTGGGATTCAGTTAAAGCCAACCTTAACATGTCGGCTGGCTCTCCAGCACCGATAATCATCCCGCTTAAAATCCAGAACTATCTCCATCGGCAGCAGTATTCCTATATCGATGCAGTATGTTACGAGAGAGAGCTTCACTGGTTTGCCAAATTTTTCCCATACCTAGTGCTTTTGCATACCTTTATTTTTGCAGCTTGCAGTAATTTCTGGCTTTACTATCCTAGTACAAGTTCCAGGCTTGAGCACTTTGTAGCCGTTCTTCAGAAGTGTTTTGATTCTCCATGGACAACACGTGCCCTCTCAGAAACAGTTGCTGAGCAGTCTGCGAGGAAGTTGCCAACAGCCAAATCAAAAACAGTGATTTCATCACCTGCGTGTTCAGGAGACATAGGGGCCAGCAGACAGTCCCTGCCATATTCACAACCTGGTTTGGAAACAACAGGAAGAGAAAATTCAAGTGTTCTTGACAAAAAAGAAGGGGAACAAGCTAAAGCTATATTTGAAAAAGTGAAGAAATTCAGACTCCATGCCGAAGAAAAGGATGTGGTATATACAGTGTATATGAAACAGATTATAGTGAAAGTCTTTGTAGTTGTCATAATAATAATTTATGTCCCCTACTATTTATCATTTATTACACTTGAAATTGATTGTGTAGTTAACGTTCAAGCCTTTACAGGCTACAAAAGGTACCAGTGTGTTTATTCGCTGGCAGAAATTTTTAAAGTTTTGGCTTCATTTTATGTTGTTTTAGTGATCTTCTATGGATTAACTTGTACTTACAGTTTGTGGTGGATGTTAAGAAGTTCACTTAAGCAATATTCTTTTGAGAAGCTGAGAGAGAAAAGTAATTACACTGATATACCTGATGTAAAGAATGACTTTGCATTTATTCTCCACTTGGCAGATCAGTATGATCCTCTTTATTCCCAACGATTCTCAATATTCCTGTCTGATTTGAGTGAAAATGAACTCAAACAGATAAATCTTAACAATGAATGGTCGGTGGAAAAACTGAAAAATAAACTAGTAAGAAATTCCCAAGACAAGACTGAACTTCACCTTTTCATGTTAAATGGTCTTCCAGACAGTGTCTTTGAACTGACAGAAATAGAAGTCCTAAGCCTGGAACTTATTCCTGAAGCCAAACTTCCTTCAGCTGTGACTCAGCTTGTCAATCTCAAAGAACTCAATGTTTATCATTCATCACTAACGATGGATTATCCAGCAGTCAGCTTTTTAGAGGAAAATCTGAAAACACTGCGCTTGAAATCTAGCGAGATGGGAAGAATTCCATTTTGGGTCTTTCATCTAAAAAACCTGCAAGAATTGTGCTTAACAGGATATTTCATGCTAGATCATCACAACTCCATATACAACGAAGGCTTTCAGGGGCTAAAAAATCTGAGATCAATTCACTTGAAAAACAACCTTTCCCGTATACCTCAAGTGGTTACAGATCTTCTGCCTTCTTTACAACACTTGTGTATCAACAACGAGGGAAATAAACTGATAGTGCTGAATAATCTGAAGAAGCTGGTAAACCTGAGAACCTTGGAATTAATCTGCTGTGATTTAGAGCGCATTCCCCATTCCATTTTTACACTAAACAATTTGCATGAAATTGACTTAAAAGAAAATAATCTCAGAACAGTGGAAGAAATAATTAGTTTTCAACATCTTAAGAACCTTTCTTGCTTAAAATTGTGGCACAACAGTATTTCATATGTCCCAGTGCAGATTGGTGCATTATCGAACCTGGAACAATTGTATCTAAATTATAATAATATTAAAAGTGTTCCATTGCAGCTATTTCTTTGTAAAAAATTACACTATTTGGATCTTAGCTATAATAAGCTAACCTCCATCCCTGAAGAAATCGGTTTTCTGACCAATCTGCAGTACTTGGCTTTGACAAAGAACCACGTAAGTAGAACTTTGAATTACTACTCAAAAAAACCAACCAAACAAACAAACAAAAAAAAAAACCACACCAAAACTTAACGTAGTATTTCTTCTGGAACAGCCTCTGGCTCAAAATGATTTTGTGGTTATTCATGATTAAAGTAAAGCTGAAAAAAAGGGGTGGTGCTTGTTTAATTACTAAAACTTTGGTATCAGCAAAGCTCACATAATACTGAATAAGTACTACCCTGGTCTGTAAGGGCTTTGATCCAGAGATAGTATAGGTTAGTGTGGCTGCAGAAACATATCTTCCCTTTCCCTGCAGCTGTCTATCCTATGTAGTATTTTAATGGAAGTGAACAATGGTAAACGTGAAACCGAAAGATGTAGTAAATCAACAGCTAATTGATGAGCAGCTCAGCTGTCCCATTGGGAAGAGGGAAATAATTATGGTTGGTAACCTTATCAGCAGTGCTAAACTGTCTGGCTCATTAGTGTGGTGCTCAGGCTTGTGACTTCAGACTTCTTTTGAGGTTTATAATTGTTTTGCTGCTGAGGTTGGGTTTGGAAGTTATATGTCAGTAGTGTGGAGCAAGACTCCTGCACTGCACAGATAACTGCTTGTACAAGTTTCAAGACACAGGAGCTGCTACTGTCTCTCCACAGTCTGTGTTTGTCCTTCATTAAATGATCCTTAGGAGACAGTAGCCTTTTTATCTCCTCTGCCACCTGCACTCCTTTGCATGCACTCCTTGCTTTGCAAGCACGCAGGTATGTGCTTCCCCTTCCATGCTTGTCTTGACTTCTGCCAGTAGCTTTGTTACCAGAACAGGTACAATAAAACCATTGTAGTGCTCTCAAGTGCTTGATCACATAATGATAAAAGCATTACAGTCTTCCTTTTTTCTTATCCTTTCATAAACTAAGAGGATTTTTTACCCTAAAAATAAAAATGGTAAATGTCAAAACATGCAGCTGCACGTAGGCTAACAACTTCTAATGTACTTTATTTTTGTTCTTCTCTTTCCTTTTTCTAGATTGAAATGCTGCCTGATGGATTATTTCAATGCAAAAAGCTGCAATTTCTTCTTCTGGGAAATAACAGTTTGATGAATTTGTCCCCTTTTGTGGGTCAGCTGCCGAATCTTGTTCAGTTAGAGCTCATTGGAAACTATCTTGAATCACTTCCTGCTGAACTGGAAGAATGTCAGTTCTTAAAGCGAAATAGTCTAATCGTAGAAGAAAGGCTGTTAAAAACACTTCCACCTCGTGTAAGAGAGCGTTTGCAGACATGCTCAGATAAGTCCTAAGTTTAAAATGAAACTGCATCATTGCATTCTACAAGTTTTTTGCTTAATATCTCTCTAAAGACCTGTATTGGTAGAGAGAAACAAAGGAGAGAGAACGATTTACAAATCAGTCTTAAATGCATTGAACTGAATTGATTGTATTGGAAAAGAAAAAATTATTTAGATTCAAACAAAAAATGCAGGCTTTTACAGGTTTGAAAATTTGAAACATAAATTGTTGGTTAGGTTCTACTGATTGGAATAATTCAGTTAAATGCTTAAGGTACTATTGAAATGGAAAAGTTGATTGCCTGACTATAGTGAGAGTGTACATACTTTTTTCCTATGAGAATTTTTTCTGTTGATAGTGATGATTTTAAACAGTTGCATCTCCTGCCATATGAAGTCTAAGGACTGTCTGGAATTAGTTTCTAAATATGAACTCTTCACTAACTCAGAATGTATTAAATTAAGAGTTTAAACTATTTGAGCAGTTTAATTGCATGAGGTATACTGAAAGTAATTTTGCAACATAATTTTTAAAGCTTTTGACAAGTACTAAGTATTAATCTGATAATTGTGGAAGATGCTATTTGAATCTTGCTATTAAATACCTAGAACCAGTTTCAGCATTTTGTCTTAAAAATAGTAAATATAAAATAAATTGTTGCCTAGAAATTGGGAGGAATCAGAAGAATCTGAAATAACTGTTGTACTGATGTACCAGACAACCAGTCTCACATTACTGATCTTCAGAGACAATGGTGGTGAACAGAATGCAATATAGTTGCAAAGTTGTCTTCTGTATGTTGTGAGCATCCCAGGTGTTAGTGTAGTGTATGTTGCTGATTAATATTTTTATAACTTTTCATTACTGACTGCCTCAGTGCCGCTTCTCCACACCCAGTTAGTGGGGAGAGGATGAAGGAGGTTTGTATTAGATAGGCACAGAAAGACACAGTTAAAACAAACTAAATAAGCACACAGCTTATAAGCACTTGGGAGGAAAAGACAGGAAGCATTATAAGCTGTGCCTCTCCTAGGGATGTAATAATTTCATAAATTACAGTGGTGGGATAAACTCTTATGCCATCCTTAATACGTGCACAACTGGATGGAAATAAAATGGTTCCTGACTTCATTCTTCTGCTGTGCGCTGTTTTATTGTATTTGAAGTCTTAATTCTCATTATGTTTATCATGTTCACTATAAACATAAGTTATGCCCTTGGGGAAAAAAATAGCATGCTTTCCAAAAACATATTTGAAAACTTTGTTTTTTAAAAACTTTAAAATAATACAAAATCTCAATTATGAGTTAAACAGGTGATGCAATCTATGCTCTTAATGACTTTGTGTTCATGAGTGTGCTAACTATCCATTCCAGTTCGTAATAACAAATCATCACAGATAAAACTAGTTTTAGTACTAGGCTATTTTTAGTCATCTCTTGCTCCCATTCCACTGCCAGTTTTGTGGAGTGTAAGGTTTATTTCAAATGAAAATCCCCAAACAAGTCTGATCAACGTGGAAGTAGGCGATATCTCTGCAATAGCAGTGCAAGAGGTGCATGTTTAATCACTATACTGATGGCATTCCAAAGACCTTTGTAGTTAGAACACTTTTCTTCTCAGGGAACCAAAATGTGGTAAAACTATTATTTTCTATGTAGTTTTAGAAATGTTTGGTGTAAACTGGTTTGTTGTGTTTATGTGGAGACCAGTGCTGCTGGAACAATCTTTCATAGTGTCTGTTTATAACTCCTCCAAACTCTGTCAACTAATTTTGAGTTGTATAATAGTCCCATAGGAATTTACATGGTTCACCAACTGAGCTAGTTGCAGTAGATGTGATTAAGCCAGAGTGCATTGATTTACAGCCCTGTGGCAAGACTTGTGTTAATAATTGCAATAGGCCTGTCTGGACTTTATAACTTAACATTAAAGAACATTTTATGCCAGAATTTGACACGCAAGACTTGCAGTCTAATAATTTTTAAAAGATTAGGCAAGCATTTTCTTTAAAGCTTTTTTTCTAGATAGGAAATCTGTGTTGAAAATGTAAAACAAGTAAGTACCTGGCTTGGCCAATAGCTTCAACTTTTTAGCAGTGCATCTGTCCTTTTCCATAATCAACCAAACTGATAAAGGCAAATAATAATCTTAAACATGCATTTTACACTCATTCTGTCAGGAGAGAAATAACAGAAATAACTTGGAGAAAGGTACTTTGTTTCTAAAATGTGTAACCTCAAAGGATTTGAGGAAACACTCAGAAATGCATAAGAATAGTGACACTGCTATATAGGTTAAATGGGTCACATTTTTTGCAGACTTAAATATTGGTTCACTCTGTAGCCCCTCAAGAGGGTTACATTATTTTCGCTGCATGTTTGAGTGTTTATAAAACACCCAGACAAAACCCAGGAAGTGTAAAGGCTATAATCTCTAGCCTTGCTTTCAAACCACAGTGTGCCTTTACTATCCATTTTGTACCATGAAACCCAATCCAAGTGCTTAGAATTGAGGGTGGAGACAAATGTAACTCTGAATTTCTTGAATCCACTTCAGGCATTACCTTAATATTCGAAATTTCTTCAAAATGAGGGGATTTTCAGGGAATCAATATATAAATCCACTGTCAAACTTTGTACAATAAGTATTGTTGGCATCTAGTCTTTGTATTAAAAATCACTTCCAATCAAAAAAGGCTTTTCAACTTGTTTGTGTTGTATTGTGTTTATGAACTTTGTATTGTGACCTTCCGTATCATGAACATTTTGTTAAAAATTAAATTTTTTTTTGCATTACAATTCTATGAACTGTTCTTTATTTTACATATGAGACATTGCATTTAATGCAAAGCTCAGAAGTCTGCTGCCAGCTATCTGTACCTATGTGCAACCAGGTCTGTCTTCCCCAGGAAAGTGTGAAGATAGTGAACAGCAGTGGAAATAATATTATGTTCCATGTCAAAACAGTTTTTGTATTCCGGACTAGGAGAGAAGTTCCTGTGTTTACTTAGAACTAAGCTTCCATCTTAATTGTTGTTACAGAACCTTTCCCAAGTCTCTCTTTCTAATTTTTGTGAGCTGGGTAAGTATCAAATGCAGCCTGGAATTGTACTGGGAGAAGGGGGTTAGCAATGATTCTCTTCCCAGCTTGGCACATACAGCTATTGTGTGGCTAAACTGCCATAAATATTGCTGCTTGTAGTAAATAGTGAATGTATATAGGAGCAAATCCTGAAAGCAGAAGGCAGTGCACATCATCGTATGGATTGTTTCTAGGAAGGATTTTGCAGGACTTTAGGTGTTTCTGGAGATCAGGAATTGATCAAGTTCTCATGCTTCATTTGGCCTTGTTGAGCAGGCAAGTCCCTCAAATGTGCAAACATGGTAATGTATTTCCCAGAGGGAATGTGGAGACTGTGCAGTTCACTTGCTGCCATGATGGAGCTGACAGGTGATGTAGGAAGAAGCAAGCAGCGATACTACAGTCCTGTATACTTGCAGGATACATCAATGTCTTAGGAATTCCTGTGTTTGGAGAAGTCTCCATCCTGATGGTACATGAAGAGTTTATGACAATGCTCCATTGCTAGGACACATAGGAGGGGAGAGTAGCAACCCATCCTGGGGCTGGAATGGCATCTGAAAGGGTTCAGGCATTAACTCCATCTAGTGTGTTTAGTAAATGAACCATTACATCTGTTCTTGTTGCTTCTTTATGTTACCCATTTATGTGAATATCCATCCTCTTGTTGTCCAGCTTCTAATAACTTATAATTTGCTATTATTTTGTACAGGCGTGCTCTCTACTTGGCAGGAGCCAGCTAAAAGGCTTTCAGGTAGTACAGATATGCAAGCCATATGCATTTAACACCTGGAGGGGTGAAAAATAGAGGATGAAAATGGGTCTACCTGCAGAGTAAGGGGAAAGGAATAATTGCTCAAAGTGAGAGGAGAGATCTAAAAGATCATTATTACTACTTAGCCCAGCAAGGCTATTGGGAAGTATTACTTGCTAGTAGGCAGCTATGACAGCATGGTGCTTAACACAGTCAGGTATTAGTCTGTAGTGCTTGTGGGCCTGCTGTTAAACGGGTACACTTATTACTTGCTGTTGCTTTTTCTTGTTACAGAAATGCTAATTCTAAATTTACCCCTACTGTTTATAAATCTTCATTATAAAACACTGAATAAAAGTTTCTTTTCTTTTCCCCTCCCTCTTACTTGCATACCTATGTATTGTAGAACCAATACTCTTGTCAAAAGACATTGCAAAGCAGCTAATGTGATTAGTTTTTGAAAAGTGTGAAAGGATGAAAACTGTAACAGGAGGTATGTGGAAAAGCCAGGCACTGCAATCTCATTGGCACTGCAACATGAAAATCTCTCGAGCCAGGGTTCAGGCTCGATATAAGGGAAAAAGGAGGAACAGAGCTCACTACTCTTCATTGAAAACATAGCTAACCTGCAAGTAAATAGTGAATTGATGGATCATTTTAAATTGGCCTCGCTCCGTAGCAAAACTGCATAAAATTGTGCATGAAACACTTCTGCTGGGGTTTTTTTGAGTTAAGTTGTTCATTATAGCTAAAGGTGTTCATCATCATAGGGGAGGTCCCGATCCTCTGACCCCTGTGCCTTGGCCCTGTGGCCTAACCATTGTTTTGGCTTTCGCTGGAGCTTATGCTGAGCTGATTCAATGCAAAAGCCTGGCAAAACAATATTTAGTGTACTAGTTTTCTGCTGGTTTAACAAGCTGAATTAGTTTGCTACAGTCTGACAAGTACCCAGGGCCAGTAGGAGAACAGGACAAAGATCAGTCTCCCTTATGACTGCTTAGGGTGTCACTTTGTATTTGCTTGCAAAGTAATTATCCTTGGTTTTGGTTTGTGGTTTGTTTTTTTTATTGTAGTACATTATTAAACCAAATGGCCATGACTTCTTTACACGGGTTGTAATACATATTTATATAGCTACATATTTGCACGTACGTGGGTATTGAATCCAGATCTGGTATTAAACAGGCTTGGGATCCATACTAAATATATTTATCTAAAATAAGAATAAGTAGGAAGTGTAAGGATAGAAAGATCTAAAAAAAAATCTCTTCAAGAGCACATAAATAGCATGTCTTGAATTGTTGTTATCAGAAAACAGATATGCTCAGTTGCTGTGGCTGTGATGGTTGCCTGGAAATTTAGGAATAGAAGGGAAACTAATCAGAGTTCCGTGATGCATAACCCATGATAACTGGTGACTACGTGGGCTCATTAATCCCTAACACTGTCAGCTTTCCTCAGGTTGCCTATGTTTTGTCTAGTTTAGTGCTCTATTATGGAGCAGTGATAGCGGTTTCTGTGCTCCATAGAGAGTTTTCTGCTACTTAGGGATGACTCAGGTTCTCCAGCAGCAGTTGCTGAACTGTTGTATTTCAGCAAGTGTTATTAAGGCAACCCAAAGCTGGCATTGCTTTTTATGAGGTAGGCAAAGTTAAGTGGCTATGTCAAAGCAATAGAGACACTCCTGTAGAGGAGATGAAAAACTGCAGAGGAGAGAAGAGCTAGAGCAGGAGCTAGTCCAACTGTTGTAGAGCAAGCCATTTTCACTCCTGAATCAGTTCCTTAATCTGGTTGATGAGAGATACTGCTAATTTTTCCTTCAAAGCAGCCTGTCTCATTAAAGAAAACTGGTGAAGTAACTTGAGGGCTGTGCAGGGACTGATTCTGTAAGGTGCTGAGTTTCTGAGTAACTGCTTAGTGAATGTGCTTGGCTCCCACCCAAAGCCAGTGGGAGTTAAGGGTGTTCATACTATTCCAAATAACCCTTTTTATTCTTAAAGATGTCTTGATAAAAGGATCTTGTAAAACAAAGATTTGTTTTCTTCCATAGATATACATTATAATATATGTGTGAAAAGGTAAGTATTCTGGTTTAAAAAATGGCTAGACACAAGCAACAATGTCAAAGGCAAGTACATCTGAATCTTATTTGATTTAAATCTGTTTTTATGCCAAGTATGTGTGGTTTTGCTAGCTTGAGAAATAAATCCACTAAATAGACTGAACTGATAACATATTCTTACCTGCATTGCTTCAGAGGAAACTGATAAACTTTAGTTACAAAGTTTTAAATTTATTGAGTCTTCCTTTTCACTATAGCTGCCTGTTTTTCTGCATTTAATAATGCTAGCAGCTTATAAAGACAGGTTGATTTTCGTTGCCATAGATTTATACAGATCCATCAAGAGTATAAACAGAGCCTAATATTCCATAGCAAAAGAGACTGAAATTCTACATTGCAGTAGGTTACCATGCATAGTTACATTATTTATTATGTTAAATTTGAGTCTTTTAATAAGTTAAGCTAACAGATAAAGGTTAATAGTCGATAGAGTAGTACTTCTGATACCTTGATGAAAAGCACTGCATGTTTTATGCTGCCCAGCACTTAGTTCTTAATATATCAAAGATGTTTGTACTGTAAATGTTCAACTGTCAGAGAGAAGCTGAAGCAGTGGGCAGATGGGGAAGTGGAATATGCATGTGAGCTGAATGTTCTTGAGTCAGCAGTGAAGTAGCAAATAGTGCATGACAATTTGTCTTTTAAGATTTCAGGCTTAATCAGTTCAGATCTCAGTCATTTGCTTCCCTTGGAATATTGCTCCATGACCCTGCAGACTCAAAACAAAACTGGAGGAAAATACAAGTTGAGTTTTGGGAACTTTTTTTTCCTCTGAAAAAAGCTGCTGTTTTGTTGCAGGGTTTTTTAAAGGGAAATAACAAAGCTGTGCTGCAGAAGTGTACTATGGTTAATAAGGCTTTGAGCTCCATTAAGTTGCAAAATCCCACATTTTCCAGAATTTTCTCTCTTTAACTGTATGCCAGTTGATTTCAGCTCTGCCTTTTCTAATTAACAGCCTACCCTTAAGTGAGTTTTAATGGTAGGAATAATTCCGTAGGGCAAAGGAGTCCCCTAAAGCTTCCAGATACATTGACAATTATTTCCTGTGTGTCTAGGTAAACATTCCTTCTGTTCCTGTATTGAGGTCAGGGAGATGCTAAATCACTGTGGTTGCTGCCTCTCCCTTAGGGTCCAGCTGATGATAAAATTACAGCCTGGTATGTAGGAGAATTAAGGCTTGTGCTGGCATGACAGTAAGAGCTGGGAGGGACACAATGGGGCTGTTTATTTCAGTGGCTGTGCCACTTTTGATCATTCATAGATAGAAATGTGACCTAAATAGTGCCCACAGCCAACTGTAGAACACGGAGTAAAAAAAACACACTGATTTGGGGGCAAACTCAGTAATTCCAGAGGCTGTCCTTGCTGTATGTTGAAAGAATTGAGCTGGCAAAGAGTACTGGAAAAAATACTATTTGGTAGGGAAAGCTTTGGCTGTAGGTCTGTGTCTCTCCCCTTATGAACATTTGTTTGCATCCTTAGTGTTCATTTAGCTAGCAACTGTATTTTTGCCACCTTCATGGAGTTAAGTCCATGGCTTTTTTGACAGTTACATCCATAAGTCAGTGGGGAGGGAGTAGCATTTACCTGATTTTTTTTCTCAGGCAAAGTAATATGCTAAAAAATCAGAAGTTTTTCAGTATAAGCTGAATATACGGATATTGAATCAGATTGCCATTGAAGCATGGAAAATGCAGCCTGTGCAGCTGGGTACCTGACACATTTGGATATGCCTAATCGTGTCTTTGCCTTTCCCTCACAAAATGATAATGTGTCCTGAGACCATCTCCAAGTAAGAGAGAGAGAATATATGCTGAGGAATTACTGCAGTCATTTACAAACAGTCACACAAATGTAAAAGGTATGTGTGCATGATAATTAAAGATTCAAAAATTAAGCTACTAGCTAAGTCTTCAGAAATAATCAGCTATTAAGCTTAAGCGAGCATTTGTGAAGCTCCACAGTATTTTGTTTTTCATTTGTTTTATTTTTTTAATCTCCTCTTGGGATACCAATTTATTTCAGCTTTTACATGCTCCAAGACCTTGCATAAGGCATTTCTACCACATTCTCCTACTTGTGCTTTACACCGCCTCAGGCAAGTGTACTCTCCATCTCCCCCTGACGGCGCTATTGCCTGATTCGGTGAGTGCCGTGACAGGATTTCAGGTACGGACATCTGCTTTGCAAAGACAGTTAAAAAAAAAAAAAGTCTAAATGAATTAAATACAAAAAATAAGTTAAGCTCTTTGAAGTTTGGTTGTAAACACACCCTTGAGTTCCAGTCTCTGCAGTATGGAGCAATGCCCTGGAAAGCAGGAATGGAAAGCTTATGGGGGGAGCAGTACCAGTTTATCTTTGCTGTGTACAAAGCAAATGCACTACCCAAATAGCAAAACACTAAGTGATTTCCTTGTTTTAATTTATGTATTTGAATGCAAAATGTGCATTTTTAGCTTACTTTTTGCTGCTGGGGTGTCTGCCCAGTTTTGGTGCTAATCAGTCCAAGCTGACAAGTAAACTGGGTTATTAAGATGGATGTTACTATTACAGAAGTTGTATTAAATGGAAGAAGTTAGGAAATGAGAAAAGTCATTTTCTGTTGAGAAAGAACTCCCATTGCTTAGTTCTGGAGGAAACAGAAATTCTGTTCATTTTCTTCCCACTTCCAGTCCATGTCAGAATAGTTACCTGGAAGCATGATCTGCTCCCCTAATTTCCCTTTTGCTGCTCTCTCCGTGTGGGGCACTGTAGTCACTACATCGTTTGGGCTGTGTCACTAGACTGGAATTTACTCTCCTTCCCAATCCTCAAGTCACTTTTGTTGTTTAACCTTTTCTTGAATATCTGTTATTTTCTTCAGGTGCCTTGAGTGGCTCTGCTGAGAAGAGTTTTTTCTTAATTTCTTTTAAATAAGTAGGAAAGTAAAACACTTGTTATTTTGGATCTGTGCATAAGTTCTGAATAACTTCCTAAGGCATCATATATTGTCTTCTGGTTTTATTCTATGAACATGCAACATAACATACTCTACATGATCTTCAAACATAATTGAAGAAATGTTTTCATTATGTAGAATGAATGAGACTTAAAAATCAAATGCATAACTTGCTGATGGCAAGCATTTAAATGTCTAACAATATTTTCCATTACTAATAATCTGGCAAAATGTTGATTCCATTGGGTTATATCAGCAAAGAAATAGACAGTGGGTTGCTTGGGGTGTTCCTTTGCTGTTTTCCTTATTTGCAATGAATCACAATTGTCTCCTCTTGCTTCATTTCTGTATTTTGAGAAATCTGTTTAATTCATTGCTTCCAGCTCAGGTCCTTCCCTACCTGACTCCTCATCCTCTGATTTTTTCCTGGATTATACCATGATGTCTACCTCCATGAGCTGCTTTGTTCAGTCCTTTCACTCTGGGTGCATTTTCTCTCTTGAGGTTGCAGTCACTGTGCACTGTGTCCTCTATTTAAATCTCTCTGCGTGCATAATTTAGCCTTTTGGGGTCTTTGTTTCAGCTGGGTGTTTCTGTTCCATGAAAGGGATGTGTAACTGCATACCCCCATGGGGAGGGTGACTTCTCATGTGCCAGCTTCAGTGACATTTTTGGCTAGCTGTTTACAGGAACGTTTCACTGTGATCATGCCACCAGGTATCCCCAGACTAGTCACTAGAGGTCAACATCATCTTTTACTGGAGCACTAACTACCACATAATTATAGGATAGTCTCTTGCTTGTGGAAGACCATTACTGCAAACGCTTTGAATGTTCATGATGGGATGTTACTGATCCTGCCACTGTCCAAGGTTAGGAGGACAGAAGATGAAAGACAGGGCTTAGTACTTTCTCAGTGTGTGCTTTTTAAAGGTACCAGGAACAAGAAAATAAAAAATCTGAAGGCCTTTGCCTTTCTGTGCCTGAGGCAGCTTTTGGTGAGTGCCTTGGGGAAACAGTGGCAAAGCCAAGAGGGGAGAACAGTAAAACCTTTCTGGAGCCATTGCCATATGTCAGCATTGTAGGTCTTCCAGCTAATGTGTGTAGCCAGGGACTCCTGTCAGTACAACATGTGCTTCATCAGCATCATAACACCTGGGGGTTCCTAGGATTTTCAAGACACACAGGTATTATCTTTACATTCCTACTTGGAGATAATTTTTACTGGTTTTAGCTTGGACAAGCATGCAATCAATCTGAAGTCTCTGACAAACTGTTTCATAATTGGAAGTTGAGAAAACTGAAACCAGGGAGGAAAAGCCTACACTGCAACATTTCATAAGCAGCTGAAGGAATGAAGCCTGGCCTACAGATCAGTGTCCCTGAAGATTTCCTCATACTTGGGCTATTTAAAAGTGACCACCCTTTTACAGATTTTCTGGTGTTTTAACTTAATCTTTGAGGATTTCTCTTGGCTGGAACGCTTGCAATTACTATCTTCTTCCCCTAGGTAGCCAGTTACCTCTTTTAATGCAACTGGAAGGAATTCTGTTTATCTGAGATTTCTATTCTTTTGTTACATTTGTTTGAAATCTACCAGCACATTCAGTATTTACTAGGAGAATGACGTATCACATCATTACTTTAACGTTTATTCTTTGCCTAATTTCCTGTGGGAATATGATGTAAGTATTCTTCATCCTAAGAAATCTGCAGAAACCATATTTGTTACTATGAATACAGTATCCTCTGGGGTAATTCATCCACTCTACATTTAATAAACTTTGAAAGAGGTGAAGAAAGCAACACTTTCAGTGAGAGCAGGGGTCAGTTTCAAGTGTGCATCTATATATGCACCAAATCTCCTTTCAGCTTTTAACTTTATCTGCTAGGTCTAAGAGGAACATTGAAGATGGGAGAGAGGAAGGGAAGATGGACCTATCCCAATGCACAAAACAAGATTGCCTGGGTGACCCTGGGTGTAATTATCAAGGCTTTAACTAGTCAGGGTTTTCATTGTTGCTGTTGCTTCTGTTGGAAAGTTCCTCATCATTTCCTGTCTTTCTGGTTCTTCATAATGACATAGCGTTCTTGTCAAATTCCTAGAATTTGAGCCAGTAGTACTGCTTTATTAGTTAGACTGGAAGAAAAACTGAAACAGTAATTTACAATCTCTTTTTTTTTTTCTCCCTGTAGGAGTTCTCAATTGCTGTCAAGATACTTGCCAGGAGAGGGAATGCAGACTGCACTCTGTTCTGGCTGGGCTGCCATGCATTGCTGTCTCCTTTTCTGCTAATGCAGCTTCACTGCTTCTGGGTTATAAGCTAAGGCCCGTGGGCTGTGCCAGGCAGCTCTCCCAGCTCATCTGGACTAGCTCAGGATCTCTGCATCATGGTGCCTTGTGTGGAGGAGTCATACTGTGATGCAGTGAATAAAGCCCACACCACTGAGATGCTGTGAAGGCAAAATATAGATGCAGGGCAAAACAATTCTCTTCTTGTGTTCTGTTCAAAGCTGGTGTATCACTTGTAGCCTGACATTGCTGCCTGCTTTCCCAATGTAAGCCTGGAGGAGCTCTGTCTATCTGGTATCCAGCGCTGTTGTCAGGGCTGAGCTGAAATTCCATGAATAGCGTGAGCTGGCACAAGCTGATGGTGCTGCTGAGGGAGATGGCTCTGCTGCCCTCTCCTCCCTCCTTCCCCCGCGTGTGTGCAAATATTTCTGCAGCTGTGCAGAAAATGTCTGCACGGGTAAGCTGAGCAGGCCTTGGGTGGAGACCCAGGCATGAGCCTGCTCTCTGTGGATACTGCCTGTTGTGGTGGATCCATGGCACAGCTCTGGGCCGGTCAGCACCCTTCCTGCAGTGCTCTGGTGACAGAGGCCAGTGGCTGTTTCCAGCTGGCAGTTTGGATCAGCCCTGATGGTGGCAAGGGAGTTCAGCTGTATGGATACAGGCTGTTCTTTGCAATAAGTAGATGTGAAAAGTAACTATAGTATCATATCACTGTTCTTTAAATTTTGATAAGCTGACCATGTCTAGTTGCTTATTCTTGGGTGCACATAAGTGGGTTTTTCATAGTTCTGCCTCTCTCTCTTTGCTGGACTAAAAACTAAATAAGTAACAGAAATATGAAAGCATTTGAAAACCTGTTTCATGAAATGCTATACCTGGTTTTTGTGTTTCATTCAAGCATCTTTGTATATGGTGGAAAGACCACCTGAAATTGGAAGAATGCAGACACTGAACAATAACTATGATATCACTTGAGTTTGAGACCTGATGTCTTATTAGAAGGTGCAGACTTTACTCACTTACAGCCAAAGCCAGTACCTGAGCTAATCTTGATAAAGCTGAAAAGCAAACACTTCCATGATGGAAACCATACCAGATTTTGCATCTCCAAGAATCCACTTATTTCTAAGTAAGCCTTCCTCCAGCATGTTGGAGCAGAGGCTCTCTGAAAGAAAAGAGCAGAATGCTTTCATTGCATGCAGAGGTCAAACTTCTATACATGCTATATAGTACTTTCCTTTGAAAGTGCTCTGCTGAACCTCTGCTCCAGAGTAGGTTCTAGTCAGCAGCATTGATTTCTTAATACACATGAATGGTCAGGCTTCCTATTGCTTTTGAGCTCCCAAATACAATGCTCTCCTTTCCCCTCAGAACTGCAAAGTTCACCTCTTTCTATATAATTATTGCCTTTTACCTAGTCATTGCTTTATTCTTGCTAGATGGAAGTATGGGCATGGAGCTCTTAACCTCTCCATTAGCACTGCATTCAAGTTAAAAGTGGATTTGGCTTCGTAAGATAAAATCACGGAGAATTTTATTTTATGCTAAGATAATTTTGCACTGCTTTGTTTCAGGATTTGCTCTTGACATGTAGGCTTCCTGTTAGCCTAGCAAAGGTCTTACAGCATGTCTTGTTTTTTTCATTCTTCTTTTCACAAACTAAAATAGCCTAGTGGTGCCCAGACTATCAGCATTACCTTTGTTCCTTCTTTATACTTGTATTTTACACAATAATCTCCAGGAAACAATCCTATTCCTGGAAATTCATCGCATTCCATGCAGTTGTGTGGCCTCACTGATGGTGTTCTTCAGCTGCTTCAAGTGATTCAGTGGAACTTCCATTTGTGTTTGGGATTCCTGGAAGGTTTGTCATATGCAATGCTCTAAAAATGCAATACAGCAGATGAAGCTAGGCATTTAAAAATGCACAGTTCTGTCTCTTAAATTATTATTAGCCAGTCTAAAGGGGAAGTTTTCTGCTGCATCATTTGAGTCTTAAATGTCTCAAGTGTAAGCAAGAGTCTTTAGCCTCTTGCTGAACAAAGAGTCAATGTACCACATACAGTTCAGCCAACAGCTAGACCAAACAGCTTGTTTCATCCCCTTAGGTTTTGCTATAATAAACAATCCTACCTCTAATCTCAGCTGCATGCAGGCATGTTTTAGTATGTAAGCATATGTGTATGTATATGGAAATATACACAGCCTGAATTCTAAATACTTTAGCCTGATAGTTGTTCATATTGATAGAAAGTTCTGGCAATGCAGCCTGGAATGCTTGGACAACTCTGAAAATCACATTCACCAGAAACTCCTACAGTTGTGAGAAGGGAAGATTAGAGCACTTGGACTATCATCCTATACCTGTGTGAATGGCTCAGAGCCAGAGCTTGGAGGATACAAAAGCATTTCTAGAAGACAGACCTTTAAACGTGGAACACTGACCTAGCTGAATTTGATGTAGTCCCAGTGGAGAGCCAACCAGTGACAACCTAGGAAAGGGGAAAGTAAAAATGAAAATATCAGGTGTGTGCTATGTGTATGATGCCTGAATAGTTGGACTGGCAATTAGTGCAGGCCACAGATCGCTGTTATTTATGCCCCCTCATCACAGAAGACTGTTCCCAGCAGTGTTCCTAAACGCTGCAGTGAGATACATGGTCTTCTGGGCTGTTCCCTCACTGAAGAGGTGTGAAGTAGCCAGCCAGAGCTGAAATTGTAAACTATCCCTAAGGTTTTTTTGGTGAGATGTTTTTCCAATATTTTGATTCAAACTGATTTCCTAGTGAAGTGCAAGGTGCAAATACATGACTGAAAAACAACAGAGGAAAAAAACTCTTTTACCTGTGTGTACTGAAATGGGGACAAGTCTGAACATAGCAGACATAATTGCCGTGGGGTCAGATACATTCCACATGAAGCGACGAATGAGCACAGTGCAGGATGTGTGCCGACTTCCGCTGTCGGAAGCAGAGCTGGCCTGGATCTGCGTCACGTATAAGCAGCAAAACATGCACCCATTCACCCTCTGCGTGGGCCTGGTGTAATGACACATGGAAATACTGAAAGCTGTCTCCTGCCATTACCCCACTGATCTAAAGGACTCCACCGGTACCAAACTAGAATGATGGTGTGATGTTCGTGCCATCCCACCTGCACTGATGGCAGCAGCATGGCCTGTGAGCTGTGCCTGCACACCGGGCAGGAAAGCTTACACCTGGACATGCTTTTACTGCTGACTAGTTCAGTGAGGCTTAGCACTAAAAATCCAAAAATATTATTTTTATCTAACTCTTCTGCGTTGAGAGTCCCACAACTCTTAAAGCTACTGAGCTCATAGGGAAGCCACCAAACAATACTTCACATTTTGCTCCTTATCAGCTATGTCTGTATCAGATCATCCCCTTTGCAGGTACATTATGGACTAGCTCATCCCCGTCCCTCTGAGGCTTCCTCTCTCCTGCCAAGCAGCACATTTCAGAGAACCATTTAGATGTGTGGGTTTTTTTCAGTGTTGATCTGTTCCAGCAATTAGCACAAAACATTGTTTAAGTTTAGGCAGCCAAGACTGCTGCTGTATTTTAGTGCTTTCCAATTTTGAGAATCTATTCTAATCCTGACCCTCTCCCAGCTAACAAGCATACCATATGTCTAATTACTCAGGTTCCCATGCAAAATAGGAAATTAAAAATTCCAGATGATTAACAAACATTTCTTTTTGTTTATTTTGAGATGACTGTTCTAAAATACCACAAAAAAAACATAGGGACCGCTTTCTCAAACACTTACTTTATCATTTAGCTGTGTAAAAGGGTATTTCCATTAAGAATGTACTGTTTGTACTTTTTAGAATATTATTTACAGACACAGGTTTGCTAGCAGTAAAAGATCTGCAACTAACTGGTTAAAGACAGTGGACAAAAAGGTGGGTAATTCAACAGTGGATTTTCATGGGGGGGTGGGGGACTAGGGAAAAACATTCCAAGCTGAGGTCTAATGACAGTGAAAGACTTGAATCCTCTTTGAAACAAGCCCAAAGCATGATGCAAAGAGGACCACCAGTGGCAGTCTGTTATCTCTTAGCAGGATGTCAGCCAGGGGAGCATGCCGTGTAACCAGTGACTCAGTCCAGCACAGCATTGGAGCCAGGATACTGGTCGGGATAGGTCACTGGTCTGGCAAGTATAGACTTCCCTAAAAGTAGAGCTTCTTTGTATTCTATGCATGAATTTGGTTGTGGGCAGACTAACTTGGCGAGGAGCAGAATGCTATTGAGAAAACCAAGCGTGATAGAAAACCGAACACTTGAATTAAGCCATCTCTCTGTGAGTGCTTGAATGAGGCTAAGAGATGGTGCCCCTGTAGAAGAAAGCCTAATTTTATGTCAGACCAGCTACAGCATTTCAGTAGAGAACATCAGAGGGGGAAGGCTGGGAGGCAGGACTGGGGCAACCTCAGCTACCATGTGAGGACAGCAAACCTGCTGATTGACTCCTCTCCTAATATCCTGCCCAGAATTGTTTGTCCTTGCTACCACTTGTTTATTCAATCACACCCATAACTGTGCATTGGTAGTAATAAAAGCCTCTGTTGTACTGAAAGTAGCATTTAGTAATTGTAAAGTATTTGCTCTGAGCTCGAGCTGCTGCGCTCCATCCCTCCTGCCTCACATGAGCTACCCCCCCTCGCTGCATCACATCTAAAATTAGATAAGATGCCGTATCCCATGAAGCACACGGCTCAGTGGCTCGGAGCTGCCAGAGCCACACCAAGCACAGCTGCGCAGCTTCTCAGTTAGGAAGATGTTTTCAGACAGGTCACTGAAGAAAACCTGATGATGATCAGAAGTGTAACAGAGGTAAAGCATCCTTCAAATCCAGGAGCTCCAGTTCAGCCAAAGGTCAGAAAAATGGGAGCTAGTCCTATTTCTTTTGTTATGTCTTTAGCTCTCTGTTTTCTCATCAGTATGTGGGGACAGCTGTCAATATCTTCTCTAGAGGGAACTAGTTGGCCCAAATTCTCCCCTGATGTAATTGCACTGCTTTCATTGTAATCACACCAGAATGTGGCTCCTCTTTATTAGGAACAAGAAAAGAGCTCATGAGATTAAACAACCTTTCAGTGTTTTCCTTCTGATTAAAGCAACTTTTAGTATTTAGAAAATGCTGCAGGCTTAAGAAATGACTATTCTTCACCCTGCTCTGAAGCTTTGCTTCTCCTTCCCAGAGTCAGCCCATAGCATCCATGCAATTTATTTCAAAAGTCTGTATTTCCAGCCTACTGCTATTATTTAAACATCTGGTGCAATTAAAATTTATATTTCAAAAACTAATCTAGGGGGAGAGGGGTTAAAACGTAAAGCTAGAGAAAAGCAAACTACCGAAAGTGATACATTCTGACAGAAACTTCAAGCAGATAAGAAGCACTAGAGCTGTCAAATCATTCATTTTGGATTTGAGCTGAAGCAAATCACAGAAGCAGTTTTTCAGTGCTTCGTCTGAAAGCAATTTAGCTTTTCTGTGTTAGCAGATTATGCTGTTTTCAACAGTTGTTGGAGAGATGACTGATGAAAAGCATTTTCACTGTGGGTGTGTTTCCAAGTATAGACAGAGCTCTGGCACTCAAACCCTGCATTTGTTGCCCTGATCTCTCCTGAAGCTGAGGGTAAGTGGTCTGCCAAGCTCTGTGCAGACCATCCCCTCAGACCCAGCTTCAATGCCACTCTTAGGACCCCAGACCTCAGAGTATGGAATGGTTTTGAGTTTTTTCAGGGTGCATCCTCAAATTACGAAGGGATTAGAGACAAAAAAAATAAAGAAACAAAACTGAGCAGGAGTCAGTAGCAGGTGGGGGCTGTATTCTGGCAGGTGCTATGTTGGTGCTGAGTAAGGACTTCAGGATTAGGTATCTTGAACCTGGGTCACACTTGAGATACAGCCCATGGCTACAGGAACAGAGGATAACTGCAACATAAGCACTGGCAGTGTGATCTGTTCCTGTGTCCAACTCAGTTTGGAGGCTGGTCTGTGATACTTTTTAACTCAGGCGTAAATCAAACCCTGCTCTTGGTTCTGTTGTAGTGTAAGTACTGCAAGGTAACGCTCAGTAGCAGCAATAACACTTGTAGAATTTGTAAGTTATGAATGACTAAACAGGCCAATTGATGCTAAAGCAGATATCTTAAGTTTGTAGTAATGACATTTCTCATGTGACCTATCCCACATTCTTCTGGAGTCAGTGAAAAAGAGGCAACAACAAAATCAAAGGATGTCAAAAACTTGCAGTCAAACAAGTGGTTGAATCCAGTTGCTGTTGTCTACCATTTTAGTAAAATAAACATCCCAAAATTACTTCAGATTTCACCTGCTTAGATGCTCAAGAAAATAATGCAGAAATTCACAAATAAATTACAGTTTTCTGCAGAGAGCAGAATTTTTCCACTAGAGCAAAGGTGTTTACTATCAAAGGTATTTTTGGGCCTTCTTCCACCAGAAGCTCACATACCAGAACTGCACTAAGCCTCCATCCCCAAACCCACCAGCTATAATTATCCATGGACCATATTTCCTACTGCAGTATCAGTGACCTTGCCTGTAATTATTCTTCACAGGGGAAGCTTAGCTCAGTCCTCCAACTCCTGCAGCAACTCTGAACAAAAATAACCCAAAAGTCCACAACAGGAAACGTTAACAATAGCAGGATTACTGGCCACCGTATCACCATAAAATAAACAAGAAACTGAGAGGGAGTTCAAGGAAAAGCAGCACCATGCTTAGGTAATGACTTATGAGAAAAGTTTAAATGAGCTAAGCGATGACGAAAGGGTGAAAGGAATGACTGCCTCCGAATGACTGAAAGAAGAAACCATCCAGGACAGGGAGGGATTCTTTAAGCTGCAGCCAGGAGTTAAGAGTAATGGAAAGAAACCAATAAAATGAACACAGCAGTCACCATAACTATTTCTTTAGCTCAAAAAAAAAAAGAAACCCAGTGCTTTTATCCATGTGGAAACCTTGCTTATTTATCCTGGCTTATTCTTTAGGCATATCCCAAAAAGCATGAGGCTAACACTTAAAATTACATAATTGTGCCATATTACTGAAATCTTTTAGGTTGGCAGCTCTGAAGGACTGTGAGGGAGCTATGCTGACAGCCCCTTCCAGCTCCTGTCAGACTCAGACCCTCACTTCTTCAGGTGCCTCAGAAAGCCTCGAGGCTTCAGCTGAGAAAAGCAGCTCTGCACAGCAAAGCACTTAAGCAAACACTTTAGGAAAACGATGAGCTGAACTCCCACAGTTATAAATCACATGCACGATTCCCAAATGAGGAACCTGAGTCTGCCCTCAGCAGTCCCTGAAGCAAATGGGTCAGAAAGCACATGAAGTCAGAATTACCCACAGCTATCCCTGGCAGACCTTCGGTTCACATCCCAACCCAGTTAATATTTTTGCAGCAAAACAGCTGTGATGCCTCATGTTGTGTTTGTTTTCATTAACTCCTCCCCAGTGGGCTTATGTATTAGTGTTTCCTTGTTTACATACTTGTACTGTCCCTAAGGGGATACACATGCTACCCCTAAGGTTAGGGGCAAGTTACTGGAGGGCAAGTACCTCCCTCTGATGCAGAATTTGTCTTATCTCTTCGTTCTGCCAGAGATGTAAATCTTTCTGGAAATGTTGGACAAAAGTCTCTTTAAACATGTGGTTTCTTTCAGCAGCAGTTTTCAGACTGTGCTTTTTGAATTGCTGGGCCAGAAGTTTGTGTTTCCAATTGTCACTCTCTGAGACACTTTTCCACTGTTAATGCAATCCCGGGCGCTTTACAGCCTGGTGTCTTTATAGTCGTTCCACGGCCCTGTGTGTTGAGGTCGAGATCTTTCCATCACAATTTCTGCTGTCACCGTCCCGACACGGCGCGAAGCCGCCCGCGCGCGCGGGGACGGCGACT
>NW_021939546.1:1611108-1664756 GCF_001715985.3 Manacus vitellinus | reverse complement strand
TCGCCGTGGAGACGGGCGGCTCGGGGAAAGCCCTTGGCGGTATCTTCCCCGCAAAAAAGCCCCAGACGAACCCGCGTTACGGGGAGGATGCGAGCAGCGCTGTGAGGAGGCGGTCCGGCCGCGGGGACCGCGGGGGCTGCGCAGCGTCTCCGAGGGCAGAGGGTCCTGGCGGGTCCGGGAGGGGAGCGCAGCCCCGGTGGCACTGCGAGGCTCCGGCGTCCATGGCTCTGTTTGTGAAGAGATTTAAATAAATAAAAAAGTCCTGATTTTAAATCGGCTTGAAATCGGCTCTGCCTTGTCGCGGAGTGATGGGCAGTTTTGTTCATTATTCACGAAATGCGGTTTGTCCAGTTCACTGGAAAGAGTTGACCAAGCAAAATGAGAGGTTTATGAAAGACCGCTGAATGTATCCTGCCAGTATTTCACGCGGATGAAAGTGTTTAAAAATGAGGAATTTTGTTGCTCAGATAAGAATGTTAGTTATGGCTTGGCTTTTTAATTTTCTTTACTCTTGGAATAACTACTTCCAATTAGGAGAGACTCAGTATTATAAGCACCACTATTTGAAGACTCCCATGTACATGTTACCTCCCACGGAGCACTGTAGGCTCGAATGATGGTGTAAAAGATTGGACAGGCAGAAAGAAGGGTGCTTTGCAAGATAGTTAAGAAAAATATGGCAAAATTGGAAATAATAATAAAAAAATCTCCCTCCCCGATTCAGCTAAGTATATTTCCTCTCTCCCCCCTGACTATATTAGACCTGCTTTTACTTTTCTTTTTGGCATGATGAAAGCAGTCAAGAGGGTAGCTCTCACTCCCCTGGGTTCACTCTTCGCCTGGAAAAACCTGTTTTCTCCTGTGGTGCAGATCAGCATGGAGAGCTGGGCTGAGCACAGTTCGGAGTTGATCCCTAATTTTAACCTGGCCTTGGATTCCTGCTGTCTCACAAGTGCCCGTGTCCCAGGGCTGCCAGCAAGGCGCAGCAGCCTGGTGCTGAGCACCTGTGGTTTCTGAATCATTTCCTTTTCCAGTTGCTTTATGAGTTTGCTAAATTTGTGGCAGCTGTGATGCTGTTTTCTTCCACTGTGAATACTAACAGGCCCTGCTAGAGGTTTTACCATAATATAACTTTGTGTGCTTTATTTGTTATTATTTACTCTTGTACGCATTTTTAGAAAGAAGCTTTCTGATGGAAAGCCTAAAAATCTAGTTGCTTTGTATGCCCAGTATTGGAAAAGGCTAGTGCTGGTTTTCAGCAAAAAACAAAACCAGAGACTGCTGAATTCTTCTCACAAGTTCCTTGCCTTGGTGCTTGGTGCTGTCTTGCAGTCAATTCCTGTACCAGTTCAAGCTGATTTCCTGAGGCAGCCTCATCCCACCTCTGGCTTTTGAGATCCACAATAGGGAGCTCCAACCAAGAGGGGGGAGGTATCCAGGCTGGGCAGTACCGAAGGTTAAACAATACTCAGGTGGCCTTAGCGCCAGAGTGACAACACAGTGAGACCCAAAATAATGAACTGGGTCAGAGTGCTGGGAGGAGCAGTTCCCCTGATTGTCTGTTGACCTCAGTTGCAACTGGTTGAAGTGGCCCCTATTCACCGTCAGAAAGGCACTTCCCAGCCCAAGGCTTTTTGAGCTCTGCGGGAAGTAAAAAAAAAAATTCTATTACCACCCAAACAATTCACAATAACAGGAGCTAGAGTTTAATTTTATAGTTTTTTCCTCTTGGAGAAAATTTATTGAAAAGATGCTGTCCTCATTGTCACAGAGTTGTGAAGGTCAGGGGAGAGGCTATATAGTAAAGAAAACACTGAAAATTAAACAACTGACCTCAGAAGAAAAAAAACAACCTCAAAATGCTTTAAAACTTTACTTAGTAAAGCAAAGAAGCCATTCTCCTTCCAAAATGACTTGTCAGAAGAATCTTAACAAGTGTTGGATTTCACTTGCTCAACATAATGGAAACTTTCCTCTCTTCTTCATCCTTTAGCTGTTTGCCCAGGGATTTTGTGCAACAAAACTCTGATGCAAATTCAAGCAATAGTGAAATGACTTTTGTTGGGGTTTGTGTTTCTAGGATCTCTTTTCCACTAGGAAGATACTAGGTTTGATTCAGCCTCTTAGCCATGTGTGAGTATGCTGTTCGTTCCATTACTTTCATTCATAACACAGGGCAGTCCATCCCCAGGCAGGCAAAGTGTCTTAGAGCTGTCCTTAAACCTGTCAGACCCTGGATCAGCTTTCCTCCACTGTATTCTTTTTACATCTTGGTACCTGACACAAGTAGCTAATCAGACACAGCATTAACTTTACAACCATATCATCCAGAGAGTTGTAGGTTTGGATGAGGATGAGGCTTGTTTCAGAATTTTTTTCCAATATGGAGGTTGAGTGCACTGTTTCCTCCTCTCATGAAGAACTGATTTACAATCTTGTGTTTGATCTGCTCAGATCTTTAAAAGGCAGGATGATGCCATGCAGGTGCTTTGCATATTTTCCATTTGTTTGGGAGAATCCTGCCTTAAGATACAGTACATGTTTTTTCTTGGTTTTAAAGTAAAACAAAGGCCTCCTGTGAAGAGCAGGATGGCATGGTTCTCCATGGAAATTTGCTAACACTGCTGTTATAGCAAGTGTATAAAGTTCCACTAAATTTGAACTGGAATATGTAAAAACATTTGGTCCTGTACAGTGCTATTAAAAATCCATTTTTCTCTCTGTCAAAGTAAACTTTAACTTTTCCATTGACTTCTAAGTGAGCAGAATCCAGCCTTTTATATCAATTTCAAATCTTAGCTTAACCTATGATCTGCTGAAAATGGAGGTGGCTAGCTCACATCTCCCTGCAATGGCAGTAGTACACAGTGATTTTGTACTGATGGGAATACTAACTTCAACAAGCCAGCAATAAGACTGCTGAAGTGCTGAGAACATTTCTGATTTTATTTACTCATCACTGAAAGGAAGGTGGGAGTTTGGACTAATTGCTTGCTCTGGAGCACATGGTAAAGCAGAGCACAGGTCAAGCCCTGCCCTGAGCATGCAGCAGTGTAAGATCCTGATACACTTGTGATTTACAGCCGAATGCAACAGCTCAGAAGTGCAGGTTGCTGTCAGCAAGCAGACTGGGTGCTCTGAGCAGGGACCATTAGAGATCTCATTTTCCAGTTGATGTGAATGTTTGATGAGCTGTCTCAGAGACAGATAGTTTTCACCAGTGTTCACAGACATTATTCTTGGAAAAACCCTTTGTTAAGTGTAATGTGATTAAAAAGAGTATTTGTTCTTTGCAGTCATTTACCCATGATCACATAATTTCAAAGATCTATACACCTGCATTGTCAGAATCCCCCCCCCAGCAACTGCTTTGATCTCACAAAGTTTAGGCTTGATGGAAACAGCCTTTCTTTCTGTTTTATTATGCATCAACAGACTCTTTGGTGGAATGAGGTTAGAGCTAATCCCTCTTTGGTGGTCCATGGCTGGACACTGTCCTGAAAACGTCCAGTACAGAATTTAGTTAGGTAGTTCTGGTTTTCCAGTCTATGATCTTTAAAAGTCATCTTATATGAAGAGCAGTTCTGTTTCTGTAGCTGTTAGTGTTTGAGTATGTGTATGTCACATCCAGTTTATTTACTTGAATTTATCTACGTTAGGCTTTCTTTTTCTTTCAGGAGTATGGGTGAAAACATGAGCTTTATTTTTATTGTCATGAAGGATGGTTTTGGGGGAAGAAAATCCATCAGCTGTTTCAGGCTGAGAATACCTGTATGTTTATCCAGGCGCTTTGGGAGGGAGACGTGTATTATGAGACTGTCGTGAAGTTTAGAAAGCTCTTTTGTGTTGCATGCAAGTGGGAGCAGAAAAGATTCTTTATATGAAAAGTCTCACAAATCACGAAAACAGGCATTTCTTTAATGTTTTTGGCTCAATCACTGCATAAAATGTTTTTAACTAACTTGTCAGATGGTTGAGCTGCTTAAGACTCAGAATGGAGCTTTTGTGCTTCCTGTCCCAATTAGGAATTAATTTTTAATTATATCAGCTAAACATTTTTTAATATGAGCACTTGTATTAGCCTGAGGTGGTTGACTATTCCTTTGATGAGGAATGGCACTGATTTGTGTAATATTGTCTGTCCTATGATATTTTATGGCGTTGTTTCTGTCTTCATTATCTGAGTATGCTAAATACTGGAAAATTGTGGAAAACATGGTATAACTTTGATTAAAACATGATGTGAATTTACTTTTCTCAAACATTTAGACATATTTCAGGAGTACTAAAATATCACTTACTGGATAGTTTCTCACTCGGTGCTTTGGTTTGCTCTTAGAGGTTTACACTCGCGTTAAAACCATTTTGCAGCTCTGGAAAGAGGGCTGGCAGCTTGAGTGATAGCCCTGATAAACTAAGAATGTTACTCCCAGAGATGAAAAATGATTAGTGTTGCCTTTGAAGTAGTCTTTGACATAGAAATGCATGGAGTGTACTTTAGTTTTGGACGAATAGCTCAGCAAAGCCAAATCTCCACACAGGCCCATGTGCTTGGTACGGAAAGAATTCCTCTTGATTTCACTGAGATTTTATCTGGCAGAATCTAGCCTGGAATATTTTTTATCTTCAGTCCAACCAAGTTGAAGTCAAAGAGCTGCTGACAATAGGAAGTCTTTTTGGTGTGTAATACATGAAAAAGTGCTATGACTCAGTTGGAACAAACAAGAAGGTTATTGTCTGGGATTCGTTGCCAAAGCAGCACTTACTGTATATGTAGGTGGAAATTGCAGCATATATTTTCAAATGCAGTTTATTAAAGGTACTTCCTCTTTATGTCCTTTATGTCTCCTCCTTGTGTCCCTTATGTCTCCTCTGAGTTCTGGATTCAGGTCTTTGAGCTTCCACTGCCACAGCAGATGGTACCAAGGGCAAAGCAGGGGGGATTCACTGCTGCCTCTGAATCCACTACACTCCCTCCTGGCTGTTAGGCAGAGGGGCAGCTGAAACCTAAATACACACTGGATGCTTGCAGGTGTGCCCCAGTAACTCAGAGGGAAAGGAGCAGACTAGGTATTCAGCAAGTTTCTGGAAGTTACACCCTTTCCAGTTTCCTCAAACACTAAATCCCCAGTGATTCGTTGACGTCTTGCCCACGGTTGTGGTCCTGCGGAGCTGGGGCTCTGGGGAAGCTTGGCTGTGGCAGTTGGCATAAGGGAGGGCAGTTTTCCAGTAGAGGGGTTGTGACTCTGCTGGAGTTCAGGTGGCACAACCTAGCTGTCTCCTGTCAGTGCCCCTGGCAATGAAAGCCCGTTGCTGTGCTGAGTGGCTGTCACGCAGCGGGCAGTCTGATCGTGACCAGCCTGCTTTCGTCATCATCGGGGCATGTGCAGCCCTTGTGAACACTGCATGGGTTGCACAGGTTTTGCAGGACCACCAAATTGTGGGTTCTGGAATAATGTCTTCTGTGAGCTAATTGTATTTGGTCTGTTCCCCAGATTGTAAACTAGTACCACTGGGACATGTAATTTTGGTAATGTGTAGTATGAAATCAAATTAACTTCAGTGGCTTCACAGGGAAGTTTTGACATGCTATCAATTTAGACTCAGCCACTGCAGAAAACTGGAAAAAAGCAGCATGTTATGATTTTATAGTACTATTCATTCATATTTCCCACCAAAGGTATTAAAGAATGTAGATACCTTTCTGTTTTGCAGCTGGAGAATGATGGCATGGCTGGTTGATGTGGCGTGCACAGGCTGTCCATGGCCATGTCCCAGTGGGGACTCCTGACTCACGCTCTGTTGTTCCTCTAGGTCACATTTCCTCACCAGCTTCAGCCTCAAGGAGATGAATTTGTTTGAAAATACAGTAAACACATAGACTTTTAAAAATAACTGCTTGGATGAAAATGGTTTGTTTTTAATGTTGTTCCAGTTCCTTAACATGGGATTTATGTTTAGGCAACAGCATCATTTGTTTGTATTTCTTACTTCAGAATGATGGTATTTCTTCCTATGAAAATCTTGGGTGCAGTCAACAGAACAAGAAGTAAGCCATCATGTTTGAAATAGAGGCAACAGGAGCCAATGTTCAAAGTAGTTTTTCCAGGCAAAAAATGTTTGCCTTTTTTTAAATTATTTTTTTAATTAAATTTTGTATTGCAGGAAACACCAAAGGCAATAAAGCCTAGCAGGGAAATTGGTCTCCTGAAATGCTTCAAATACAGGGAGAAGTCAGTAGCAGAGGTATTATTGTATGTTACATGGGAACTGACCAAGCACCTACGCTTCCCAAAATGCTGGGCATTTTGGCCAGTACAACCATATAGCAAGATAATTACCAAAACTGAATGTCAGGGTAGTTCAGAAGTTATTTCACTCCGTGTACAATGTGCGTGAGAATACACAGATAAGGAAGGAACATCAACCTCTTGGGAATTAGGAGTTACTAATTCCAGCCCTTATCATCGTGTTTCCCCCTTAGTCTAATCTCAGTTTCCCAGACCTGGTGTCTTGTCCCTGGGTCCACTTTTAGTCCTCTTCTGGTTAGGTGATGAAGTGAAGCAGGTTTGCTGTCTGTCATCTATAGTGCCAGCATGGGCAGTGCCAGGAACTGTGAGGGGCTCCTGGACATATGCTGAAGTGTTCAGCTGCTAAGATCAAAGGACAGATGCAAACCCACAGTTTCCAAAGGTTTATAAATTATCCACCTATAGGCAGCTGTTCACACAGCAGTAAAAACTGCATTCCTGGTACACAGGCCAAATTTTGGGGCATGGGGGCCTGGGAAGTTTTAAATAAAGAGACCACAAGTTTTGTAGTGTGGACATCCAGTGTTGTTCCCCTAATCTTGTTTCTAGAGTGGTTTGAACAATTGCTGACTAGATCTTCGTTCAGATTTTGTTTTAAAATTACACAAGTTTTTCCTTATGGTCATTTTGGGGACCCAGTCACACCTAAAAATACAAATTTGGCAAAGATATAATCAACAGAATATATGACTGATGATAGTAGCACCAAGCCATTTTCATGCCAGGCTGTGCCTATCAGCTCTGACTAGAGGAGACTGTGGCCCTAAGCTCTGGGGCTCTGCACTGACCAGTGATTTTGTTTAAATAGTCTATTTGAGAATACATCACCATGAACCTGACTGCAAAACTCCCTCACCCCTGCATATTTACCTATCTCAGTGTGCAGTTCCAAATCAGGTAAAATAGGAATGGAAAATTCTGTGTTTCAGTGCAGCCTCAGACCCCGTGCTGAGAAGCACTCTAGCTTGATTTCACCTCCTGGCCCGTGACAGCCGAGGCCAAACAACACAGAACACTTGAAAGGTAACTTCATGGTATTTGTGCAGAGTAACAAATGTTCACAACCAAGGACAGTGGGCTGTGGTGTTCAGGGTGTGCAGTGCCATGTCCTGTGTAAAACAAAACCCACTGGCGTGCAGCCCCTGCACATGTGGCCTCAGTACTTGGGCTCTGCTGGGTCCCCGCTGCCAGGTCACAAGTTAGTTGTATGTTAAATATGTGCTGTGCTCTGTTCCTGTAATGAAGATGAATATGGAATAAATCATGTATGGGAACCAACTCGAAGACCTTCCTGTAATGCTGTTCCCAAAAGGTATTTTATAATTTATCCTAGCATATGCAGTATGTTTAAAACAGCCAGGAGGGCAGGGTTTGCCTAGCCTTTTCTCCTTTCAGTAGATCTCTGGTGTAGAAGACCAAGCAGCCCCAGTCTGAATTGGCTCTTGAGGACATTTCATCCTTGACCCTTCCTGTTGTGCTCAACTGGACTGCGATTGTGGTCCTGCAGCCACCAGCCCAAAGCTCCTCATGCCAAGGGGAAAGTATCTTCCCTGGTGGTGATCAGGGCTGTGTCCATACCATCTGGGGCTTGACTGGACTCTGTGTTGCTCTTGAGATGGTGGTGCTGATCCTAGTGCATCTGAAGAGGATTGATCGGATGTCAATCCGATGGCTAATAATTTAAACATCTTTTCTAGTCAGCTTTAGAAATCTCACCAACTTTTTGTGCTTCACAGTTGAAACATTGCTATTTCTCTCTCCTCCTATATTCCTCCTCATTTTTCTCTCTGATGTGTAACAGAGAAGCAGTGACTCTGCTTCTCTGTGACATGAGGGTCAGCAAGGCACGGAGAGAGGCCCTTGGGCTTTGCTGGGTAAGGAGGCCGTAGCCAGGGCATTGTCTGGCTGCTGTACACAGGTGATGCCGAGGGTGGTGGGAGTCTGTGAGATGTGCTGCAGGTGAGATAAAGGCAGAGCCTCCCAGTTACTCCCTTCTGTTTTGCTCAGTGTGGTTTTTTAATGCCATGTCTCTGCAGTCTATACCTTGAAAGCTGAGGTGGGGCAGAGTGGGAGAGGCACGGTGCTGTTCACCATCGACAGAGCGCTCCCAGCATCGTGTACCCTCTAATTCTGCTGGGGGCTGGTGCCAGTCCACACAACTACGCTCCATAAAATGAATGAAGTTACTCTTTGAGAATCCACTTAAAAATAGTAACCGTCACCTAGCAATAGCTCAAGCCTGGGGCCTGGAAGGTGCTAGAAACCAGAAGCGGTTTTGTTCACAGTAGTACCACAGGGACACTTCTCTGAGCATTAATGGTTTTGTTTTGTGAAGTTTTGTTTTGCATCTCCCAAGATGCAAGATGAATACAGCTTGATGAGGGGGTGTTTCACCTTTCATGTCCCCAGGTGTTTGCCCTCCTGTCAGAGTCGGCCCTGTCGCTGACTGGGGTCCCTTGTCCCCTGCTGCAAGGCAGGGCACAGAACCTGGGCGGACACGGAGCCGCGGTGAGCAGCTCACAGTGCCTACCTGCGAAGCGCTAAGCCAAGGCCAGGGTCTGCCCCCGGGGCTTTGCTGGCTGTGCTGTGACAGCACTGCTGAGGAGCCCCGGCAGCGAGCAGTGCCAGCCTGGGCACACTGTGCCGTGGCGGGGCAGGGCCGGGCCCTTGGGTTGCTGTCGCGGGTGGCTGTGGGGCTGCTGGCACAGAGGCCCTGCTGGCACAGCGCTGCCCCAGCCCCGCCGCTCGGCCCCTCTGGCACCAGCGCTGCAAAGGCGGCCCCTGCCCAGAAACCCCCCGGGCTCTGCGCCCGAGCACCCTCCGAGCTCCCGCTGGGCAGGAAGCTCATGAATTGATTTCCTTTCTATTCTGCAGTGCACATCATGTGGATTGCCTGGTGCCTCGTTTTTCTCTTTAGCTGCACTGGCAAGAGCCGTCATTACTTCTGAGCTGTCCCCACTGCTTTCCTTTATTCCCTCTGATGTAAACCAATCGCTGAGAAGCTGGTTTGCTCCACAGTGCAGCCGTTTCACAATCATCCTTTGACTCCATCTCTTGATTTATTGTCTAATTTTTTTCCAATACTTTTTCGCTTGGATCTATTTATTCTCCTTAGCTCTTTTAGGTCACGTTAATTTGTTGTGTCTCACTCCTAATTGTCCATGCATTAGCTGCTTCCTACAGGATAGGTTTTCTGATGGAATAGGTATCACACTTGCACCTGGATTCAAATATTTCATCTTATTATGACATATTCATTTTCACTCACCAAGTTTTCTACATTTCATAGAAATTTTAAAATTACAGTAAAAAACCCTACTAATTTCTCTCCTCTCAGATTTTTTTTGTTTGGGGGGGTTTGTTGGGGGTTTTTTGTTGTTGTTTTGGTGGGGTTTTGATCTGGCAAACTCACAGCTCTTTTCTGCAGCGTTGCTTAACAGCCAGTTCAACTGTTTTTTAATACAAGTTCCTTTTTTATTTCCTTCTGGTAGCTGAATACCAGATGATTTATCTCATGTACGGTTTTGTTTCCTCTAGAGACTGAGAATTATTAGAAATGCAAGAGGAAAAAAAAATGTTCTGATTTTAATTGGAAAAAAATCCAATATTTAGAACTCTAGTAAAGACGGTTAGAATAATATTTAACAATAAGTCAGATTCCACATTTCACCTACAATGTATTGTGCAATTAAATAACATTTTGAATGTGACTGAACTGAAAACAGTAATGCTGTCTTAGTTTTCATCAGCTGAAATGTTGAGCTCCTTGTCTTCTATCTCCTTGTTACAAAGAGAGATAAGAAACCACAGTAGATGGTATGCTGTCCCAGAGATTGCTGTGACTTGGACTGCAGTGTCACCCCTGTTTTGGTTTGCTGATATTGATGATTGACTGAACCACTTTATTTCATGCAGACCAGGTTTGATTATAAATGAGTGTGGCAGTGATGCAGCTTTGGGTGTAGCAGTGAGGAAGAGCTGGACTCTGGACATGGCCGGGAGGGATTTTTCAGCATTGCTCTGAGCTACGTGGACCTGCTGTGTCTTTTCCGAGGCCTCAGAGATGCTGCTAATAGATGTCCTTTCAGTCACTGGACAGGCCAGAATGGAAAAGAAGCTAGAGGGAAGTGGGAGACAAATGAAAAGTGATTTGGTGTCATTTCGTTCTGCATGCAGATGCCAGCAATGCTGGTAGGCCTAGACTGCTCTGCACTGCTTTCCAGCATTTTCTCTTGACTGTTAGTGCAGCAAGTGAAGCAATAGGGTTCCTCCAGTGAGTGCTGGGAAATGGTTGTCCTACTTCTTCACATCCAATTTCTATTTAAAGCTTCTCGTGAATGTCTTTTTTCCCTGAAGCTAAAAAATATCGTCTGTCATTAGACATTGTTGGTTTATTTACTGTTATTATGTGCAGTACTATTGCCATCATTCAGTAACGTTTGTTTTCTTTCTTTAACAGTAGAGGAAGACATTAGTGGCAGACAGATTTTGATGTTTGGTGTTGAACTGCAAACCTTCTACCCTCAGATAGGTTTTCTAGGATAGATGTAGCTCTCCCTCTGCTTGGCCCATTAATCAGGGTAACAGTATGTGCACTCTACTAAAGAGGAGTCACATTATGCAGGGGATCAGGGCAGCATGTGTTTGTGCTACCAAAAACTATCTACCTTCATCTAAATTCCCCACATATCACTTAGAAGAAATAAAGCAAATATATAATACAACAACAACCCCTAAAATACATAATAAAACCTATAAGAAAGCAACAGCCAAAATAATTTTTGGTCTTTTAAAGCTGTCCCTGGACAGTAATTTGTAAGGTAGTTTCCAGTCCCATCTGCTGTCAGGCGCTAACCCTGTTTCAGTCTTGCTGACTTTCCTAATGCTGTGGCTCAGATCCACAGCTGCTTAGATGTCTAACCAGCAAGGCCTGGGTCTCCACATGTTTTGGTGCATGTGAGCACTTGTGTTTTCTCAAGAATCTCCACTCTAGGAAACATAATTTTGTCTTTACCTGACGCTCAAATTGTTTATACTTCTGCAAAAAATCTTCCAAATAGGATGTCTAGAGGCTGTGGCAGCAGACTACAAAAGAGCACTCATAAGCCATTATTGCAGGGGTGGGAAGAAAGTGTTGTGATTTTAAAGCAATCTGTTGATAGGTATTCTTGGGTGTACTGATGACATTCCAGTCAGCCAGCTGGCCTCAAAACCCGAGCCAACAGTGATATACGTGTTACAAAACTTTGAGCAGGACTGTTGCATGGCAACTGCTTATCTAACATTTGTATTAGTGTATTCCTTTGACAATTTTCTAAGTTTTTCAATACTTGATAGAAAAAAAGAAATTTAAAGCTTACCAGCAGCTATTCAGTCACCTGCATTTTATATGGAAATAAAAAAGAGAAGGGTAATTCCTTACTAGTGGCAGTTAAATGCATACAGGAATGGAAGAGAGATCATGCATGATGTTCTTCAGCTCATGTGCCACTGGGAGCTGCCAGGAGAAGTTCAGCTGGGCATGTACTTAAAGCTACATGAGGCACCTCTAATTTATGAGATCCATTTTTTCCACCACTATTTCTAAAATAAAAATGAAAGGCAACAAAGATTTGTCCCAGCAGCTACCCCAGCTGTTCTCTGCTGTAGAGGTATATCTTCCCTAATACATCTGCTAACATTTGCAAGACAAGCGCACAAAAAGCAGAATTGTGGCTCCTGGCTGCCTGCCATTTGATAACGAATGCTGCATTCCTCTGCCAGCACTGCAGCAATTCAGGCCTGTTGGCATGGATGCTGCCAAGCCCCTGACCTGGCCATGTGAAGTCAGGCCTGCATTGCCATCCTTTTCACTGATGGTCTATTAATTTGGAGGTGCTATGGAGGACTGCTTGCTTTCCTCTTGAGGATTGCCAGTCGTGCAAGAGGTGTGTGCAATTCCCTCTGGCATTTTAGCATGCATCCTGGGGACAGCTTTTAGAAGGGCAGGAGGCTGAGAAATATTCTCCTTCTGACCAAGCAGTGCTTAAAGCAATATGAGAAAAGCAAGAGGAGAGGGGGTAAGGAATAAAGGTTTTTATGCTGCTCACTCAGAGAGCTGCAAACCCAACCTTGATATTTCCCCAGGATATTTACAGATATCACCTTATGCCTTTGGGGACTGCAGTATCTCCAGAGGATCAGCTGGGCAAGAAGAGACACAACAGTACCTGAGAAGGTGCCAAAGTGAGCATCTTTCCACACAAGTATGGCCAGTGTAGTGGTGGTCAATTATTAATTCTTAGGATGGCTGTACACTTGAGATGAATTGCAGCCATTAGGGCTTGAATCCTTCCCTTCCCAATCCCTGGCTCTGAATGAACTGAATCCTGTAAGTCCCTCAGCAGTGTATCAGCAAGTGTGTGCTTATCACTAAGCATGTGCATGGATGGATGTCATCAAACCAACATTAATGGGTCCCAGTGTGCAGCTGAATCAGGATCATAGACTTCTAATATTACTGTGATATGAAGTGATTGTGGTGGGCATTTATGATGTTAGTTAATGGACAAATTTTGTAAATTGCCCTTGGGAGTATTTTTGTTACATTTCCATATGAATTTATCTTTCCATTGTAACTTCCTAGGGAGTTTCAGTACTAGTTTGATCTCAGGGATTCAGTTACACAATATGCTGTAGGCTTTAAAATCAGTTGCTTTGCCTGTACATGCTCGTGTGCTAGCTGATTTTTCAGAGGAGGTGATGATGTAAGCCTAGACATCTGAGGCGAAGATAAAGCCCTTGATCTGCCTGTATTTTGGTTACCTAAAGCAGTTTAGAAACTTGCACTCAAAACACAGTAGATTTAAAATTGCAGTGAGTATGCCGAAAAATATTCCAAAACCTCCTTGAAACCACTATGAATAAAATGGAAGTGAATGAAACGTGATAGCTAAAAGGGCCTGTGAAATTTGAGTGCAGGACAAGCACTTCAGCCAGACCTTTCAGATTAAGGCTAATGTGTACAAAACTGAACATCTCTATCTATAGAATGGGCTGATTTCAGGGATGCAGAAGGCCTGACCCATGAGAGATGGCTGAGTCAATGCAGAGAAGGAATTGCCTGCCTGCACCAGTCTTCTCCCTTCCTCACAGGAGCTGCACAGGGGCAGCATGAGCTCTTCTGAGGTGGGGTGTCCGGGGGACTGCTTGGGCGGTAGCTGGAAACTTTTGTGCCAGCTCCTGGGACTTTCATTTACAGAGGGGGTTTTTTAAAACCTCAGAGAGTACTTGCTCTCACAGCATGAGGGGTACGAGCTGCGGGAGACTGAGCTGCAGGAGACTGAGCGCTGGCCTTGCTCTTTTGCAGGACGATGATTCCTGTGACCGAGTTCCGTCAGTTCTCGGAGCAGCAGCCGGCGTTCAGGGTGCTGAAGCCCTGGTGGGATGTGTTCACGGACTATCTCTCTGTCGCCATGCTGATGATCGGTGTGTTTGGGTGCACATTACAGGTAAATCAAACGGGACGGAGGCGTGGCGGGTGCTCAGCAGTGGTGAAAGAGCACCACAAATGAGGAAGGACCTTGTAAGGATGGTTTCCCATCCTGTTTGATCTCTTGGGTTCACCATGAACAAAGAAAAAATTTGCTGGTCTCAGGATTAAAGCTGTTTAGGTAGCAACCTCAAATAACACAGACCAGACTTTTAGCAGCTGTAAATCAGCAGAACTGCACTAGAGTGAATGGAGCCGCGCCAGCTAAGATAAGAGCTGTTGGTTGGGCTGGTGCCTAGTTCAGTGTTTTCACCACAATTTGGCATAACAAAACATGGTCAACTTAAGTTCTTATTTGTTACCGTTTTGCTGTTTGAAAAATGTAATTTTGTAATTTCTATTTTTTTTTATTTGACAAATGTTAATATTCTTTCTGTCCTTATGCTTTGAAGCATCAGAATTGAAATGAATGTGCTTATTTTGTTAACACCACTCACTGCTGATATTATATCTCTTCCATCCCAAAACATCTCTGAGGGTGCTTACAAGTAAACAATTGACATTACTGTCAATCACTGTTAGTTACGTTTTGCTAAAGAGCCAAAAGCAGAAAAGAAATTAAAAGTACTCTTTGGGATAACTCCACAAAAATATAAAGTTACAAACTGGTTCAAACATGGATCTAACATTTCTTGGCATGACTTTGAAATGGAACTAAAGGGACACATTGACAGAGCTCTTATTTCAGAGGAATTTGCTTACTTACATGGTCCAGGATTTTTCACATGAAATCAACTGTAGTTTTGCCTGTATTCTCCATTCACAAGTATTTTCAGTTTAAAGATACAATGTTCATGTTTAAAAGTCTCTTTATACAAGGCTGAGTTTTGCATTCGTTGCTACGTGTTTGCTTAACCACATGAAGTAAATCATCTGTTATTTTTAACTTTACCTGCTTGATTGGATAAAGCACACTGGAAAATAGTGTGTGGAAGCACTGAAATAATAGAAGGGGTTTTTTTCAACTTATTGCCAGATCCACGAATCCAAGGTGTAAGTAAGAGAGTGTATCACAGTAGTGTTTACAGGGAAAGATAAACTACAGGAGGTTTTGATGTGTCAACAGTTACAGCACTGATATTGTTTAAAACACGTGATCTTATCTCAGCATCTCTGTGCACCAGGGTGGATCATCAAGGAGGATCTGATTTTGGTAGCTCTTGTTGCACACCCTATATTTAGTGCTTTCAAAACTACGATGTCAAAGAATATATCTACACTACACACACATTCTTAGTTTGGGCCCATCCCAGTTAATCATTCAAGGCAAGAAACAGAGCTTGTTATCACATGGATTAGCATTGTAAATTCAGACCTATAGAAAGGCTTGCATTGAACTCAGATCTGTTATCCCAAATGACACCAAAGGTAATTGGTCCCATAAGGCACTCTGACTTCCATTTGTCAACATGGATGACCAGCCCAAATTAGGAAATTTGCCTTTTTTTTTTGTTTATAGACAGACTCAAGGACAGAGCTACATTTTTCCCCCCAGGTGTGTAGTCCATCCTACAAAAGTCCCCCACAGAGAGGAATTTTTTACAAGGGCATATAGTGGTAGGACAAGGGGTAATGGCTATTAACTGAAAGAGGGTAGGTTTAGATTAGATATTAGGAAGAAATTCTTCACTGTGAGGGTGTTGAGGCACTGGAACAGGTTAAAGTTCCCAGAGAAGTTGGGGATACCCCATCCCTGGAAGTCTCCAAGGCCAGGTTGGATGGGGCTTTGAGCAGCCCAGTTGAGTGGAAGGTGTCCCTGCCCATGGCAGGGGGGTTGGAACTAGATGATCTTTACGTTCTCTTCCAACCCAGATGATTCTATGACTCTATGAGGGCTCTATTGTATTATGTATGAGAAACTGAATAAAATTTATGTCCATGCACATACAAATGCCATCAAAGAATTATCCCTACCTGTCTTTATTAAGACTGAAGTTCAGTAATTGTGCAGCACAGATATGCCCACATTATCCCCTCGTTAGCCATATTTTGGTATGATAAGACATTGCCATGTGAGAGTATGGCCACTTGAATAGAGTTGTGCTGCTTTCAAGCCTAAGCTGTCTCAGAACATCGTGTAGCCAGGGTGGATACACGTGGCAATAACAGTCTGTCTCTAGGCAGAGCAATGCAGATCTCTGGTCTTTTCTGGAATCATTACCCACACTTGTCCTTTTTCTGGATTGTCTCAATGCGCTCTTATTCAAATTATGGAAAACTAGCAGTAGATAAAAAGGGGTGACCTAGTTCTTGGCATATGGAACAAGAGTCTTGTTGGAAATAATAATAATAATAATAGCACAGCCTGTGGGGCCAAGTAGCAGACTGTGGGGAGGAATGCCTGACAGCTGGAGGAACTCCAAGGACAGCTACCCATTGGTACTGCCACCATTGTTTGTACATCAGTTCAAAAGATACCTTTTTATGTGTTTCAGGTCATGCAAGACAAGATAATATGCCTTCCAAAGCGCCTACAGCCTTGCCAGAACCAATCTAATAGTTCAAATGTGTTTAACACAATCCCAGATACAACCCCCCTTCCACCACTGAAGCCATCCACCCCTCCAGCTACAGTTGAAATGAAAGGACTGAAGACTGATTTGGACCTTCAGCAATACAGCTTTATAAATCAGGTGTGTTATGAACGGGCTCTGCACTGGTATGCCAAGTATTTCCCTTACCTTGTCCTTATACACACACTGGTCTTCATGCTATGTAGTAACTTCTGGTTCAAATTCCCTGGATCAAGCTCCAAAATTGAACACTTCATTTCAATACTTGGGAAATGTTTTGATTCTCCCTGGACAACAAGAGCTTTATCCGAAGTGTCAGGGGAAGACTCTGAAGAGAAAGATAACAGGAAGAACAACATAAACAAGTCTAATACTACTCAGCCAAGCACTGAAGGCACTTTGGTCAAGACACAGTCTTTAAAATCAATCCCTGAGAAGTTAGTTGTGGATAAGGGAACACCTGGGGCATTAGATAAGAAAGAAGGTGAACAGGCCAAAGCACTGTTTGAAAAGGTGAAGAAATTTAGACTGCATGTCGAGGAGGGTGATATACTCTATGTCATGTATGTTCGCCAGACTGTGCTTAAGGTGATTAAATTCCTTATTATTATTGCTTACAACACGGCACTTGTCTCAGAAGTTAATTTTACAGTAGTCTGTAATGTTGATATTGAAGACATGACAGGATACAAGAATTTTTGCTGTAATCACACGATGGCACATCTGTTCTCTAAACTTTCTTACTGCTACCTGTGCTTTGTAAGCATCTATGGCCTCACATGCCTTTATACACTATACTGGTTGTTCTACCGTTCACTGAAAGAATACTCTTTTGAATATGTTCGGCAAGAGACGGGAATTGATGATATCCCAGATGTCAAGAATGACTTCGCTTTTATGCTTCATATGATTGATCAGTATGATCCTCTCTACTCCAAGCGGTTTGCTGTCTTCCTATCTGAAGTCAGTGAAAATAAGCTGAAACAGCTGAACCTAAACAATGAGTGGACTGCAGATAAACTGCGACAGAGACTACAGACAAACTCCCATAACCATTTGGAGCTACAGCTTTTCATGCTTTCTGGACTACCAGACACAGTTTTTGAAATTACTGAGCTGCAGTCATTAAAACTTGAAATAATTAATAATGTAATGATACCAGCAACCATTGCACAGCTGGACAATCTCCAGGAGCTCTCATTGCACCAGTGTTCCGTGAAGATCCACAGTGCCGCCTTGGCTTTTCTGAAGGAGAATCTCAAGATCTTGAGCGTCAAGTTCGATGACATCAGAGAGCTTCCACATTGGATGTATGGCCTCAGAAATTTGGAAGAGCTCCATTTAATTGGCTCCCTAAGTCACGATATTTCCAAAAACATTACACTGGAGTCTTTTCGGGAGCTTAAAAGCCTGAAAGTTCTTTACATAAAAAGTAATTTGTCCAAAATCCCACAATCTGCAGTCGATGTTTCAAGTCACCTGCAAAAATTGTGCATCCATAATGATGGCACGAAGTTAGTGATGCTCAACAACTTGAAGAAGATGGTCAATCTGACACAGCTGGAATTGGTTCATTGTGATTTAGAGCGCATACCTCATGCAGTCTTCAGCCTCCTCAGTCTTCAGGAATTGGATCTGAAGGAAAACAACCTCAAATCCATTGAAGAAATAGTAAGTTTTCAACATCTGCGAAAATTGACAATTCTAAAGCTGTGGTACAACAGTATAACGTACATCCCAGAGCATATAAAGAAACTCACTAGTCTAGAGCGGCTTTCCTTCAGCCATAACAAAATAGAGGTTCTTCCGTCCCACCTATTCCTATGCAACAAAATCAGATACTTGGATTTGTCTTACAATGACATTCGCTTTATCCCACCTGAAATAGGAGTTCTGCAGAGTTTACAATACTTTTCCATTACTTGCAACAAAGTGGAGAGCGTGCCAGATGAACTATACTTTTGCAAAAAACTTAAGACTCTGAAAATTGGGAAAAATAACTTGTCAGTCCTTTCACCTAAAATTGGTAATTTGGTATTCCTCTCCTACTTGGATATTAAAGGCAATCACTTTGAAATCCTCCCACCTGAGCTTGGTGAGTGTAGAGCTCTGAAGCGGACTGGTTTCACTGTAGAGGACACCTTGTTTGAAACGTTGCCTTCTGATGTCAGGGAGCAAATGAAAGCTGAATGACTTCTTCTCACTCAGTTTTACAGAAATAACACTTCTACCAAATATGCTCTAGAGAATGCATACTCCGAATATGCATTTAGTTTGTCATTATTTTTTTCTTTTTCAAATCCTTTCTGTACAAACAAATATGGAGTAAGGAGTACATATATTTTTAAATAAATTTTTCTCATATTTTTTCACTGTTTTAAGATATTTTTGTTTTGCCCTGAGAACAAGGGCATCTGTAACTTAATTTTTACTGGTAAAAGTAAATGGGTTTATCTGCTGATTTTTTTTTTTTCCTTTTCCTAATCCCACCAGGGAAACTGTGTTTAAGCTGTATGCTTTGGGTTGCATAGTTAGTAATAGATGATTATATTGTCTTCCTGGTTATTGTTAATCCCTTAGGACATGGTCTTCAACAGGTGGTGCTGCAGGTGTTGAATGCCTCGTTTCTTCTTTTCTTCAGTGGCAGTAGAAGGTGTTCAGCATCTAACAAGATCAAATCTGGGTTGACAATCCTTTTTGTATTATTACATGGTTTTCTCTGATGATCAAAGCAAATAGAAGAGGTTCTTTATATATTTTAATAGGTGTGAGGGAGTGTGCAGAACTCCTTCAGAGCCTTTTGGCAAGTTCAGTCTGGCTGTCCATTCATACACTGCGCTGAGCTGGAGGCACTGACTACGATTTCCTCTCTGGTGCAGGAAGAGTAAGGTCACAGTTCACAGAGGAATCAGCACCAAAATGACTCATGCTGAAGGTTTTCCAAACAGTGCAAAGGGATGCAGCTGCCTGATTCCTACTAACTTGAATGGAAGGGGTGGAACGAACTCACTGTGTTGGAAACATCAACCCAGCAAGATGAAACACTATCTTGAAAAACCCCATCCTCCCCTAAACACCCAGTCCTGCAAGAGAGAAAGTGCCCTCTGCCCCCCTCAATTCACTTCTCTACCAGATTGCTTGGCACCTTGCAGGAATGGGATCCAGAAAAAGTGCAATCACGTTTAGTTTGTAAAGCTTCTGACAAGGAAATAGTATCTAATATGCTCCTTAATTGAACTTGGATATCATAAACCCAAGCTCAGCACAGGAACATTTGCAGATTTGCAAAAATGTGATTAAATGAATATATTAACTTCTCACAAGTCTCAGCCTACCCAAGGACAGTGATGAAGGCTACATTTTCATCTTCCAGATAGTAATTAAATTGGAAATCATACAGTTGGAAGTCTGCTTTTTAAAATTATATAATAACCTCTGATGATTATGCATCAGATTGGGAACTTTATCCTCTGAAGCCATGTTCAGCTGTTTATTTAATCCAGCCATTTGATTTCTTTTAGTCAGGTTTGACAGGGATGTGCTGCTTGCAAGCTAATTTAAGCTAGTCAAAAATAACCATATGATAGTAAAATATTTTGCTGGGAGGAGATCTCTTCATCCTATACAACAACACATATTTGAGTCAGATGCAGGCAGTGCATAAATATTTCACAAGAATTTCTAGGAATAAGTACTTGTTTCTCTAGGAGGCAGAGATTCTCTAAATCGCAGAGGTTGAGTTGCTGATTGTTTAAAGTTATGTAAAATAATTGACAGTTGTCAGATTGGTTGCTCTTAATGTTTTCTAATTGCCATTGCATGTCTTGAGCTACAGTTAATCTGAGTTCTTGAGCTTGGTACAAAAGCATACTGTTGTTTTAAGAGTCTGACTTAAAAAGATGGGAAGACAAACTACAATGAGAATTTCCTCATTAATCCGGGGTGTGCTGTGCAATCTGGTATGTGGGCTTGCCACAGTACCAAGTCAGACTTACTTTTTGTGCTTGGATATGTTCTGGAGAAGATCCATGTGATTAATCAAAAATGGGTCAGGCATGAAGGAATCAAATCAAGCTTTTTTAAAGGGGTTGGATTTAGTTCTGTTGGAAGACCTATAATTGATGTAGCCATTGGAGAGCTACTCTTACTCGTGTGGAATGCACTTAATGGAACAGCTTGGCAGTATATATATTCTAAATGTATTTCACTTTGATGTAATGGGAGGGAGAGAAACGTTTCATTGCTCATATTAACCTAATTATGTAAACCAAAGTGCTGTTGTCCCTGATGAATGTAAACTGTTCAAAATGTCCAAGTAATTGGTGGAGCTGTATAATTCTCTTACTTACATTTGAAATATGGGATTACATTTAAAGTTTTTTAAAAAGTCTTTATATTCCTAGATGTAGCATTTTAAATCCTTAATTTATTTTGTGTCTAATGTTGTTTCATGTGTAGTTTGTGGTCTGTTTTCTGAATGGAAGTTATGCACACCTCATAACTGAAGGTTGGAGACTTGTTCTATGACATTGTTGTAAATATATCACTTAGGGGATATGGGAGTTTCGTTTATTACTGATTATATTTATACCAGTGCAACCCCTCATGTGGACACAGTTACATGAGTATAAAGTGCCTTGTGCTGGCATATCTTTATTCACTTTGATAGGAATAAACTATACCGGTCTAAGCACTTTCGCACTAATAACTGTATCTTCTCCAAGGATTTGGTCTGCTGAGACGGCTTCCTCAGTCTAACAGCTCACTGCCACAAAAAAGGGGCAGTTCCCTCCTCCTCCCATGTTCCCTGTTCCTGCCAACACATTCCTGCTGCTTCTCCTGTACCTTTACAGGTCTGGTGCTGGTCTGATCCCTCCACAGGACAAATCAACTTTTTAAACCAGCAGAAAACTATACCAGTTTAAAAAAGGGACTAATTTTCTGCTGGATCAGCTCTCCAAAGGATTGGATGGACACTAGGGTGGGAGTAACAAGGAGACAGGATTCTGCAGCTGGAGTCTGGGCAAGGAGAAAGTGGGATAAGTCACTTTGGAGGTGCTAGGTCAGTTCATCATCTTGCCGAGCCGCGTGCTTGGAGAGCTGTGCTGTTGTATCTATAGCAGCATTAGGCAGCTTGGCTTTTGTGAGTAGACAACCCTCAGGCTCGCAGTGAATGATAAAATATCACATTACTGTTAATTTCTTAATGAAACAAACTCAGGTAGCTGCATTGTTGACTTTTCTAAACTTCTTACTGTCTAATCTGGGGAGTATTTTCCAAACCCATATTGCAGTATTTTAGAAATGTGTCAGCTGAGAGAAGATTGTTTCCTAATTCTATATGACATCCAGGAAAATATGTAAAAGTGCCATATTTACTCAGTGAATCATGTACTGCTCATATGTATATTCACATACAATTCATACTAGACTTTTCTGTGACAGATAGTATTTGACTTAGAATGGATGGACATTTTGTGGCTAATACTTTAGGCATGGTTTGTATATATACAAAGAGTTTATATAACTACTTACTTTAATCAGGTGCCTAACAAGTATGACAATTCCAGAATTTAAGCAAAGTGTTTTTTCACTATTGCTCAAAAATAATAAAAATCTTCCTTGGTAATGGAAGCAGAGATGACAAAGATTGCATCAAAAGTAAGAAGACAACCTTAACAGTACATTAAGCCTGAAAAACAAATCTACTTGGTGAGATGTGCATCTCCCCCTTTGTCAGAATTAGGATGGATATTTCTGCTGACCTCATGGATCCAGCCAGCCCAACAACTTCTGCAAATTCCAATTGGAAAGCACTTGTTGCAAGTCTCATATCATTTCTGGTACTTCAGTAATTCATGTGCTTAAGTGGTGATGAGTCCTGTAAGAATGCCAAGGAAAAACTTTGAAATTTGACCAAATGGACAAACATCTTAATTCTGTAGCGAGAATCTTAGTATGATAATAGACCTGCATAGTGTTACATTGCAATATAGTACACCCAGAAAAAAATGGAAATAAAATGCTCTTTTGTAATAACAACCATGTCAGACTGCAATGTGATTATTTGTTTGGGAAACATTTTGTTTCTGGGTTACCTAAAGATCAGACTTTGGGTTTGGTCCCTTGGGAGGGAAATCAGGAAAATATGTTTGAAAAAACATCGTTATACTTGACAGGATTTACAGTCGCACAGTCTCGCTTCCTGTGCACCTCCTTCCATCCCCTCACTGAAAGCCAGCAAAATGGCCAGGAAAGAAGCCATCCCGGCTGGAGCAGCTCCCCCGCTCCGGTCCCTGTGCTCTGCCAGGGCTTGAGGGGGATGCTGGGAGCCCTGCCAGCCTGCAGCCAGGGGTGTGGGGGCTCCTTCCTCCCCCCACTGCATGCCTGCACTGCCAAGGGAAATGATGCTGTTGGTCCTTGCATCTGACAAACTCCCCTATAAATCTCCTGATGAGACTTGGAGATCACTCCAAAGGCAACTGGGCTGTCTGCATTTGGTATGGGGCATTTTCCTCATTTCTCTCTTTCTCAAGTTGTGAGCAATAATGTGTTTCAATTTTCGGTTTTTATGCTGAGACAGCACTGTCCTGCTAAAATGGAGCAAGAAATACTCCTCTCTGATCCTTGTAGTCCCAGTGGAGGGACGAGAGATGTAAGCATAGCAGGCTGGGTTGGCTTTGCCTTTGGATAAGCCCTGGCAGGGCAGCTCAGCACAGCAGCTCTCTGTAGGTCCACCTTCACCCATGGGTGCTTGCGCACACCAGGCTCAGAGAGGCTCATCAGGGTGTGGAAGACCTGCTGGACAAATCTGGGCTGGACCTGCCCTGTTCCTTCTGGGATCAAGAGGACTGGGGTGTCACAGGAGGACATGAGGACGTGGCAGATGTGTGGTGGATGGCAATGGTCCCAGAGCTTCCACATAAGGAAGTCCAGACCAGCATGAGAATCTCACTTCCAGTCCTCTGGCTTCAGGCACACATTTGAAGGAGCTTGTGGTGTCAGAGAAATTGTTTTTATCACTGTCTCGGTACGAATGAGGCTGTGTTGTGACTGATATGGCTGATGGCTTTGGCTCGGACAGGTAAGCTGTCAGGCTGCTCATGGTGGTCTGTGGGGTCACACTGGGTCCTCACACATGGGCTGTCTGCAGGTGGACAGGCCTCTGAAGGGGAGCTGCTTTTCAGAGCAGGGCTTCCCCCACCTGTCCCAGGCCAAGGAGAGACTGAGTGTGTCCAGAGATTGTGCTTTCAACAATACAAAGAGAGTAACAGTCATGGGTGGTGGGGTTTGGTGGCTTTTGGCCAGGGCCAGATTCCCAAGTACCACCATGGGCAGCACTGGCAAGATGTGTGATCCCGGGGTATGGAATAAAACACCTATATTGCAGGCAAGCTGGAACCATTTACTGTCAAGCATGATTTTGTCAGCCCATACTCTCCTCTACTGCCAAGGCTTATGAAGATGCACCTAAAGATGTACCTAAAGAGGGTATGGGAAACACATCCAGCAGCATCCTTTATATGGCAAGGTGGCAGTGGCATGGACATCGAGAATAGTAATAGCAAGATGGTGCTTCCTTCAAAACATGTCAATGGGCCAAATGGGACAGGTCTGACCATGTCCCTTTACAGTGCTGCAATACACTAAAGTATATGTACTAAACTATAGTTTATACTAAAGGCAGACCCTAAGCTACTTCAGATAACTGAAAGGTCCCCCAGGAACCAGACAGAGGTGTCAAGGGAACTTAGGACTTCCAAATGCACCGAGAGCCCCAGAGCATACAGAGATTTCAGCTAGGAGTCACTTGCTAGTGCATGTGTTGCTACCAGCCTGGTGTGATGCTCCAGAACATGGCCTGACTTGATTTGTTGTGCTAAAGTAAGAAGGCTACTAATCTGCTTGTTGGAGGAATTTTGTCACATGAATTTTATGGACTGTGGTAAATAAGTGTTGATATTTTTCTGAATTAAAACTGAATTTAAATATAACCCTTGTCTCTTGCCAATTGGGGTCATGTGGCACTGTTAGACTGGCTTGTGGAGACTGCCTGCAGTTCTATTTATTTAGTAAAATATTTTGGCAAAGCTCTGGCATCCTGTTTCCTTGCTATGAGCAGAGAGAAGAAAGTAGTTAAAGCAGTACAGAACTTCAGCACAGCCACAGGGTCACCCTTAGGAGCAAATAGTCAAGTACAGCTAGTAGCTAGATGAGATCTTTACAAGTTCAGAACAAGTCGCAAACAAAACCACAGAGCAAAGTAATACCCTCAGCAAAGAGTAACTTTGGGAAGCTGAAATGGAGGAGCAAATACAGGCAGGATCAGTGCTGGGGAGATCTGCAACCTCATTTACGCCTGTCTGTCCCTCTCCCCAGGCATGTGATGCTCTGTAGTGCAGGGGTGGAGAGTGAGAGGGACAAGCTCACTGTGGTTGGATATAAGACAGCTGGAAGTAGCAGAGCTGCACCCCTTACCTGTGTTTTGAAGGTGATGCTACCCATAGAGGAGTTTATTTGCCCACTTGACTGCAGCATCTCTATGCTGGATGTGCTGAGTAGAAGACTGGCTAGCCTCAAAGAGACAAAATCTATTATTTTCTTTAAATATAAGAAATGTATTGCTACATCCTTTCTGCAAGGTCTCAGTGGGCAAGCTGTGCAATATTGGGAACGCTGACCCATCTCACTGTTGCCACCAGCTCATCAGAACCCATACATGGACCCTGAGCAGGGTAAGACATAGTAAATGAATACCATTACAGTTGTGCTCCTAGCTGGTTAACAATGCTCCTTGAAAACACAGCCTAATGTTTGGGGGGTTTTACCCCTGTTGCTACAATGAGATGAAAAGCTTCTACAAAGCCAAGGACCTGGACATTTTTTTCAAATCGGAGAGCTTATCAGGGGCATGAATTAGTAAAATAGAAGAAAAAGGCTGGTAGAAATGGCTTTGCAAGGCCTGGCACTTTCCCAGTGGAAGAGCAACCAAGTGGTCCTGCTAGTTCAGCTCTGGATTGGCAAAGCAGGTTGTGCTAGTTCCTCCTGCCTGAGCAGCCCTTCCCAGGGGCTTGGCATGGTTGCCCTGATAAACTGCTGGAGGAATTGCTTTGCCTTTGCTAGCAAATATTTCTGCTGAGGTTGTGACAGCAGAGAGGTACTGCTTCCAAACTGCTGATTGTGCCCAATATCAGAAACCAGCTGTACAAGGTGCTCATCCCAGCCAGCGTCCAGGCACTTTGGGCATCAGTGGTCCAGCTCTACCACAGTACTTGTGCTGTTCCCAGCTCCTCCAGAGCTGTGGGACGCTTTTCCTAGTACTGTAATCCACACTCTCCTGGGAGCACCCAAGAAGAGTGAGTGTTTTCTTCAGGGAAGTGAAGCTGGGACCTGGTGAATGACCAACTTGTGCATCAAAAGGAGCTTGAGCTTGCACCTGCTGCAAGTGGAAATTTGCAGTAAATCTTACAAAGAAAAATGACCTGAAAGGAAATCCAGTGCTTATCAAGCCTCTGAGGGGGGCAAATATAAGCTTTCAGGTCTGGAAAAAGGTGAGGTGATGAAGCAAAGGGCTGCTGCATCCTGTGGGGTGTGACGATATCCAGGGCAGAGAGGGGTCTGGGGTGCTGCTGGCCCTGATGCTGCAAGGGCTCAGGGGTTATGTCGCTTTTTCAACAACAGGGCTGCAGTAGGAAGGCAAATCCTTTGTAAGAGAGTAAAGGTTTTTATAGTCATTGAAGAGGGGGCTGTGGCCTGCAGAGCGAGGATCCAGTGAAAAGGTGTTTTGTTGGAACTTGGATTTCTCCTGGGCTTGTGTTGATGCCGGCAGGGCCGGTGCTCTCCCTTGGCAGGGAACGGGAAATGGAGGAAGCAGATGTGTTGCCATGGCAATGCAGGGAGCAGCCACCACGGCACAAGCCTCCTTTTCTGTTGCATTCCCACCCGCGCTCAGAGCCGCATCAGGGACCGTCTGCCACGAATGGCCACCCTCTGACCCCACTGACCCCGGACAAGGGCGGGGGACAGGGTGACTGCAGCACCCTCACCGGCCCACTAGCACCAGGTTTGCCACTCGGACACTTGGGGCTTTCATTAAAAATAAAAAAGCCTTTGTTTACTTAAAGGTCTTTTTTTTTTTCCAGCTTCGCTGCTCCAATTCCCAGTAGGTAGGCTTCAGGAGTCCTCATTCATAAGGGGGCAGGAGGTAAATCACACTCTCTGGAGGAAGTTACACCTAAATATGAAAAATGTGGCTGCTCAAAATTTACAGATTCCAGACCTGATTATCTCTGTGTCCCAGGTCTTGCAAAATATTTATTGGGGTTTTTTTAACCAGGGGAAAAAAAAAAAAAAAAGGAAAAGATTCCTTTAGCGGGCCAGTAGGTGACTGAAGTGGTGAGTTTCCCAAAAATGATCTTCCCCTCAGGCTCCCGAGACCCCAAAACTGCAGCACAGGGCACTGAGGGTCCCCATGTGTCATCTCTTCCAGAGAGGGCAACAAGCCCTAAAACAGCAGGAAGGAGAACATGTGGCAGAGGCAGGTGAGGCCAGTTGAGGTGCTCCCAGTATCACTGATAGCTCTTCTCTCCATGCTGCAGGTATGCTCAGTCCTGCCAGGAACCACAGAATCACAGAATATTCTAAATTGGAAGGGACCCACAAGGATCATCGAGTCCAACTCTTAAGTGAATGGACCCATAAAAGGGATTGAACCCATGACTAACCAGTTCTGTCTGTCTTAGTCTTTGGCCCAGGATATTTTAAACAGGGATTAGAGGAAGAGGAATAATTCCTGATTGAACTAATCAGTAGGCTCCAGGGGTAGGATGCTTAGTGGTACAATTAGGTATCTCTTCCTCAGACCCCTCAAGTAGCATAGGCTGCTTACTCCTTCTTCAGCTCCTTTCTGCATCCTTTGGCTGGAGGTGGAAGGTGAACAGTAACAACCATGTGATGCTGAATCCCCAGCAGCTAAAAGAAGGTGAGAAGATCCCTACCTGAATTACTTATGGTCAGATCCACCATCCCTGGATGTTCGAGGCTGCTTGATCCCAGCAGTTGAGTGTAACCCTCTATACAGCACAGGCCAGCTGAAAAATTGTTGTCAGGATTTTGGTATGTGCTGAGACACTGTCCAAACAAAAGTGAGCAATGTCTCCCCAAGTCAATCATTAATAATATGTGTGTGGATGTTTTCCCTTGACAGCAGCACAGTCGAGCCTTAGCCTTATCTAAATCTCATTTAACCAGCTTTCCAAGAAAGTTTTAAGAAGTGGCTGGAAAACACATTGAAATGCATCCATTTGAGCTGTAGTTTCATCCAGTGCTTGTTTAGAAGAAGTTATGCCTGAGAGATCTGCCTAATGTATGAGCATGTTTTCCTTACACATTGCCTGCCTTGACATTTTTCTATTGGAGATCACTCAGCTGTTGGGGATCTGTGATAATGATGATTTAGAAACAAGGCCAACTAGGAATTCAGAGTACAAACAAATGGCCCAAAGCTGCCTCCACCCCAAATGTACTTTCATTTTTCACACCCTTTTTCTCTCCAGCATAGAAGGCCCATAACACTCTGTAAGTACATGTTTACAGTCACTTCAGGCCTCCAAGGGCATCGTACACGAGAACATCTCTCATTATATAAGAAATGTTACAAGTTTAGGAGCCTTTAAAGTGAATTCCATTAATGTCATGCTTCTACTAGGCCTGCAGCTCTCTCAGTGGGTTTTGATCCCATCTTTACATGTGCCTTGGATGCTTTGGTTGCCTTCCAAGATAGCGAGACTTATTCCCTGTTTTTTAGTTACATGATGTCCCCAAGCACTTTGTTTTCAGGTCTTTAATGTATTATTTGCCGTGGATGTACAGATAATGCAATAGATGCCAGATTTATTACGTCTTCTGGAGATTCTGTGAATTTTTTCCCTATTGCAATCTTCATGAAGAAGTTTGTTTATTCTACAAAACTTCAAAGCATTCAGATTTAAACATTTTGCTTTCCCTTTTATGGCTGTGAATAAGAGAAGTGAGACCTCAGGGTGTGGGCCTCTTCCAGTGTCACTGACAGGCAGCAGATATTACAGAGTCCAGCGGAAACTGGGAACACCCCAAACATCTTACAAGGGTGAAGGGCAGGGGCTGAGGCAAGGAGCACACTGAGCAGTGCTGCTGTTGGAGACAGCAGGAGCTGAGAGGCCTCAGCCCTCACACAGCACTGGCTTGTGCAGCAGGGGATGGGTAATGGTTCCTCTCCGGATTATGACCCTTTCTGTGGAGAAAAAGTAGAATTCACTAGAGATTCTTCTGGGGGCAGGGTTGGAGAAGCTTCTCTCTTTCCCTTGCTAATTAACTCACTAAGCACACACTGAGCATGATGCCAGCCATTGCCCCAGGAGAGGGGCTGTCTGGTCCCAAGTGTGGGACACTCAAGCCAGGAGGGCTTCCCAGGACAGCTCCTGCCAGGGCTCAAGCTATGCATGGAAGTCAGAGCTGGTACCCAGCCTCTCACTTGCTGCCCCTGCAAACATCCACCCTGTGACTCGCTGCCATCTCCATCTCATCTTTGGCATGGGTGGAGCATTTAAACGAGTTTGTCAAGCTGACAAGAGATGATGTAAAATACTGTGAGATCCTCAAGTGAAATTCACTAATAAAATATCCTATTAGTGCTTTGCATCTCAGCAAACTTCCCTGAAAATCTTTCTGACGGCTCTGTGTGAGTAATGCAGGGATGTATGCAGCCAGCAGTGTTTGTATGGGGGTTTTCCACTTTCCAGGTGACACAGATGCAGATTTGGCCCAGCTGACAGTTGCATATACACCAGATAGTAATTATTCTGACATGCCAAGTCTCTCCAGGGGTTTGCAGCTGAGTGAAGTTCTTGATCAGTGCAGTAAGTAAAGCCAGTAGGTGACACAGCACTGCCCTTGGCAGTGTAGATGCATTCTTTGTCAGCAGTGCACCAGTTTGGTTTGCTTGGGTTTGGACTTGCTTCCCCTCCCCTCCTCTTCTGCTATTGAAATCCTGTCTGTGTCCAGCTCTTCATTGCCCCATGGAGCTGTGGGGTTGTAGCTGGGTCCCATGGGGTATGAGAGCAGCAGCTGGTGGGGTCAGGGAAAGCAGAGTAGGACATTGAATGGCTCCAAGGCAGCTCTTATCCTTGATATCGTTCCTCTTCAATTTTTCTCTTTTTCCCCTCCATTTGCTTTGAAAGATTCTTTTATTCCTTTGCCTCTTTCCCAAAGCTTCTCCCTCTCCTTGTTTCCCTATCACTGAGGGGAAAAAAAGTTCCAAAACCAACAACAACAAATTAAATAAATAACCCAGACTTACAGGAAAAGGTCGTCTATTTTTGAACTTCCTCTGCCTGACTTTATTTCTGACTCCTTCATTTCCCAGTGTCTTCTGCCACCCACCTCTGGGCTTGGGCACATTCACAAGCAAGGCTAGAGGGGTGCAGAGTGGGAGCCTGCTGGGACCCTCCCAGGGCATGGTAACCTTGCTACCTCCAGTAGATGTACTTCCCCCAGGGAGTGGGGAAAGGGAGGTTTTTGCTGTTGTTAAAAAGCAAAGGAAGTACCTCAGCTAGCCAGGAAATTCTCTTATGAGCAGGGTACAAAATCAGTAGCTCAAATTCTCACCAAATCAGAGTATCCAAAAAACTATGCCATAAAAGCAGCTTGATATCACATCACCTTAATGGGAATGCAGTATTCATGGGCTGATGACATAAAACTGAGCAACAGGCAAAATGAGGAAATACTGTATTTCTCTGTTTCTAAGTGCTTGCCTACGTAGTTCTTATTCCTGCTTTTGACTTCTATTTTCTGCAAAACCAGTTTTTTAGGCAGGACTATCATGGCTTATTTGGTGAATGCCTCACTTCGATTTGCCTTCTGCAGCCCTTTCACATTTGGCTCCTCTGTTAATAAACAGTCTCTACTGTTTACCTCCCTGGGGGACTATGAGAGAGCCTGCAGTCAAAGGGGATTGAAAGCATCATCTTTCCTCCGCCACTGAGCTGGAAAGAGAAGCCTCCTGCAAAGCCTATGGGACAGAGTGTTTGTAGGAATCTCACCTCAGGTGAGGCCAGAAATAGGACAGCGATGAAATGATGCCTAGAGGGACCATGGACACAGGTGGCTGCTAGAGGAGGGGTTGGCCAGAGGGACGGCTTCTCCTCCAAAAGCTGCTGGAAACATATGCAGTTCTCTTCCTTCATGCACAGAGAGGGAGAAATGTCTCTCAGTTGCCCCAAGAGAGTTATGTAGAAGGAAGAAGGTGGATCTAAAAAACAATCTACAAATCAGGACTAAAGGGTTGTACCTTCCTCCTCTGTTACTATGCAGAAGAACATCAGAATTGAAAGCCAGATTATTTTCTGTGAAACAAATTGCAAACAACTGCAGGGCTTCAAGTGCCTGATCTATTTATAATAAAACCAGTGGGAGGTTTAATTTGCTTATTTTCCTAACACTTAATAAAATATCTGGCAAACAGAAGTGATAAAACCACTTATGTTAAAAATTTTGTATTTTCACTTCTTCAACAAGCATTTGACTGTAGGCTCTGCTTACCCTGGGAGACCATCAAGGGAGACTGAAAATTTGGAGACTTGAAAAATAAACACACAAGCTAAAACTCTGTGAACAAATATTTCATTACTTACTTCTTGTCATTAAAAGCCATACCCTCAGTTCTTCCAATATAATTTCACATCACTTTAACAAAGATTCAAAGACATAAAGAAAAGCAGAGGTCTTTAATCCTCTTCCACTGCAGTCAGCAGAGCTGGTCCCAGTGGAGCCATTCACTGTGGGAGTTTCTATGAGGAAGCCCTGAAACAAGCTGAAACTCTGCTTGGTGAAGGTGACATATTTGATGAACATCTACATTCACAGAAGCCTACAAACCATTTCACAGTGCCTTTGAACAAGGCTGGGAAGAGGAGGATGCAGGGAAGGTGTGGGCAGTACATTCCTCTTGACATTTATTCTCTAAGTCCTTCTATAATAATTTGAAAATGCAGTTGAGCGTACTGGAGAGGTCCAGGCAGGCTGGTGGCCTGGCAGTGCAGGACAGGGGCTTGGTTTACAGCCAGCAGGTGAGCAGTGGGATGGCTGTCACCACCTGCTTGACTTTGGCAGCCCTGGGTTCCCCTCTGGGCAGCACAAAGGCAACACCAAGGGAGCCGTGCCCACTCGAGCACTTGCCGCAGTACACAGCTCAGGGAGAATGGCACGTGGGAGAAAAATACATACAGTTATTTGTTTGCATATATTTTAAATGTATGCAGGACCTTGAGCCTTAGAAGCAAGAAAGAGAATGAGAAGGATTTAAAGATCTATGTTTCTACCATGCATGTGATTTGTGCACACATTTTCCTTCCTGTATGTTTTACAATAAGACTTATAAAGAATGAGGGACTTTGCACTAAAGGTGCTAAGGGCCATGGTGTTTCTTATTTGAGCAGGCTGTAGGACCAGCTGTGTTGGTGCAGATTAAATCAGAAAGCCAAAGGCAGGTGTAGGGCATTCACCTAGGATCTGTGCTGTGCTCAAATGGCTTCCCTGAAGCTGAGTACCCAGCTCTCTGCCCTGGATGGCATATGCAGTCCATGCAAACAGGACCCTTTGGGCCTGATGAATGCTTTTGTGGAGGATGTAGCTGTCATCTCAGGATAATCTCTGGGTCTCCATCCTACTCTGGAGGGATGTGTCCTATATTTCTGCTGCTGGGCACTCTCTTCCCCCATCTGTGGATCCGACCTCCCACTCACAGGTTCCTTCCCATAGCCTTGCATTAATCCCTGCAGCTCCAGAGTCCCTGCCACTGGCTACCTTCAGTAGAAGAGCTCTGACCTTTGTTTGACTTTTTGTAGGAAGCTAGAGCAGAAGATGGAGGATATAGTTACAAGCTTGTGGTGATGCTGATGGGGAAAGTTAATGTCTCCTGGGCACTGAATGCTCTGAGGTATGTGCTGCAGTGCTGGTAGCCACTAACTAATGAAGGTGCATATAACTGAGAATGAGCAATCTCAAGGATGGGCAGGGTATCCTACTGAGGAGATGAAGGGAGACCTTGTGTGTGAGGAGTTTTGGTTATTTTTTCTGTTGTTCATGTGCCGTGCTCCCTTAGGATTGTCTTTTCTGCTGATCTGCTTTCAACCATTGGTTCCCACGTATTCAACATTTTTCTAATGCAAATGAGCCCCTTCTCAATGTCTTCTTTGAACTGCACAATACTTGGGAAGCTCAGAGAAACACTGATGCCCTGAGGGCAGGGAATTTTCAAAACCCCTATGTAAGTAGCTGATGATCAAATCGTTGTCTATATCCTGGCTTCTCTCATTCACCTGACATTTACCCACACTCTATCAGTGTGGCAGTGGCTGAAAGAGGCATCTGGTCTGTGTCAGCTTTTATCTGCCTTTTTTCTACCTACTGTGCCTCATTACGTATGCTCACTAATTCAATTCAGATTTGAAAGGAAATACATGAGAAATTAACTGGCAAGACATCAGCAGACAACTGCAGGAACTCCATGGGAGAAGAAAAAAATCCATAAACTAATGGACTTAGTGGCAATGCAAAACCTAGACATGGCTGCAAATTACTTCAGCACATGTGAGTCTGAAAACAGAGAGAGGATCCAAGAAACTGGAAAGGAGTTGTGAGAAAAATATCTGTCAAGTGGCATTTTTCTTGCTCCTCTCAAGGCTGTAGCTGGACTCAGCACAGTAAGGCATCTTGCAGACTAGACACCACCAGGACAACACAGCAGGCACAGTACTCAGTAATGCTATGGCAAAGCACATCAGACTCGCCCACAGTGGAATGGAAGCTGCCACCAGGACCCAGGGAATGGTGCCAGCAACGTCCCCAACCCCTGGGAGCACCCGAGGCTGCATCCTGGGTGCCTGCATTCCCCACCTGCCTGTGCTGTGGAGAAGGTTGCCATGGCTGTCCTTTGCTTGGCACCTGTGGGATGGTTGGGTCTGAGTAATTACACACTTTGAGCAGCCTTACTACAGATATAGAGACAGCTCCAAAAAAGCACTCTGCCTAATTACAGATTTGAGTGGTTGATGTCAGGATTAAAACCATAGCTGCTTCCCCTGGAAGACCTGTGATGCCACCCAGTTAGTAAGAGTCCACCCCTGCCCTGGAGCACTAGGGTGTTGGGGTCATTGCACATGTTGGGGTCATTGCATTGTGTCGCAGCTGAGGGTTCCCTCTATCCATCTATCTATCTATCTATCTATCTATCTATCTATCTATCTATCTATCTATCTACCTTTCTTCCTATCTTTCTCTCTCTTTCTCTCTTTCTAATTTTCCTTTTGTTTTATTTTTGAGACAAGAGACATAAATATTCCCTACCACTCAGGAGTCATATCTTTTTCTTATAAGACCAAACCTTATATAAGGGATGTAGTTCCACTGCCCAGAAGCACTGTACAAAGTGCTGGCAGCATGAGGTAAAGAGACTCCTTAAATAACTTGGCTGAAAAGTAGCCCTAAATCAGCAATTCTTACAGTAGCCATGAGATGTAAGGTCACTGTGAATTGTTCTTTTTATCTTGCTGATTATAATAGCAACAGCAACGTTTTTCTTGGTGTGTTGTGTTTGGTTTTGTTTCTTAGGAAAAAAAAAAAAGATGGACCAGTGTTCTGCAGGCACTGTGGAGGTGTCCTTGGCCACAAAATGAAATCTCATTTTCTTTCTAGTCCCTCTTCCTGGGGTGCTTGCCCAGCTCAGCTGGTGAGGCTCAGCATGATGAGCTCCAGTCCTGTGTGTTAGGAGGAGAGGCAGTGAGGGCTGAGCAACTCTTCCTGACTGACATACTGGATCAGGAGTCCTGACATGGAAGCTATTGTGGCATGAGGATTACAGTTCCTGGAAACCAGCTGACCTCCAGAGCTGGGGTATAGAGCCCACAGGGCATTCCTGTGGTGTCAGCATGGTCCAGGACAGCCCTGCCATTCCCTCCTCTCCCCGCAGGTTCGTGACAAGTGCCTTGGGGAAATGGCAAACACAGGCAGCTGGAGCTCAGTCACAGGCTCTTTAATTGACCCAAGTGTCCAGAGCAATCCCAGAATCTAACAGCTTCTCTGTCTCACACTGGGAACTGGAACACAGGAAGCTGCAGAGGTTTTTAGACCTATATTGCCATCTTCACCCTTCCGTTCACCCCTGGTACTGGATTTGCTCATGGCACAGCGAAGGGGTTGCTAGCAGTGCCAGCATTGTGCAGTTATCTACATCTATAAAAATCGGTCATATACCTTGAGTGTGATTAAAGAATGGAGGTCAGAACTATTTTACAGTGATTTGGGATTATCCAGAAAGAGAGAGATTTGGATTCCAGGCATCAATAAGGGGATACAGATAATGCAGCAGAGGCAGAAGAGCTGTCCAGAAGTCTTTAAAGAATAGAAGACAGAATTTGTAACAGACTCCTTGGAATGTAACTTGAAAAACAAGTAAGTAGAAAAAAAGAAAACAAATGCAAATAATTTCTGGTTTCCAGTTCTTTAAAAATTATAATGGTTCAGGTGTGTGATAAGCAGCTACTTTCTCTGAAAAGCAAGCAAAATATTAAATCAAAGAAAAAGGAGAATGTATGTATATATGTATGCACTTTGAAAGCTTCGTGCTGAATTATAAATACCTTCAAGTCATAAAATACAGAGCCTGTCAGTGGTTTCTATAGAAGTTTGAACATACAATTTCACTTGTTCACAGTGCAGCCTGTGTGTGCTATCACATTAAAACCAGAGAGAAGTAAGAAATACACAGAAACATTCTGTAGGTAAAAAAGAATAACAACCCACAAACCTGACTGACAGACTGAGTAATTATTAATGGGAATCTCAGCATGGATAGGCATGTGGAGCAGACTTCTCTAGGAACTGGCTTTTATCACATAGCAGTTAATACATGAAGTGCCAGAGGTAAGGTTCTTCCTTCCCTTGGAAATGTGGAGAGGGTAAAAATGAGAAGGTTCTTCTGTAGCAGCCAGCAGCTGCCCCGGTGCAGTGTAGATGCTGCAGTGGGACACTGCTGTCATGCTGACAGAGGCAGTGGCTTGCAAGGCTTTGCTGTGGGCACCACCAAAAGGAGAACTGCTGGGAATATTTGAAGCTGTCCTGTGGTGGAGGGCATGACCCTGAAGAACAGCATGTTAAGAACTGACAAAGCATTGAAAAGCTATATGTTTGGGAGTAGGCAGCCCTTTCAGTGCTTCCTTCATTCCATGTGCCTGGGATTCTTCCTGTAGCTGGAGGAAGGATGTGCCAGGATGGGCTGTCACAGCGATGGAGTTGGGGAGGTCTATGGAGTGAAAAATGTGGGCCTTGCAAGCAACTGGGCAACCACAGGCAGGACAGCAAGGGGGCCTGAGGTGTCATGACACTGGCAGAGTAGAGCTAGGCTGGCAACGGGCAGGGCTTTGGGCAGCAGAAGGCTCTGCCTATCCTGGGCAGTCAGTCCTTGCTGGAGCCAGCGAGCCAGGACCAGCAGGGGACAAGCCTGGATGTGGCCCCACCTGCAGCAGCAACAGCAACAGCTGATGTTACTTTAGGGATCCAGGAAGGGTGCTGACGTTGCAGAAGCCTTCCTCCCATGGTGGAGGATGCAGGATGGGGAGTGGTCTCACTGGTTTACAAAGCCTCCACTTATGGCCCAGCTGTGGGCTGACATCCTGATCCAGTCCCATTCCCATTCCCATTCCCATTCCCAAGAAGATGATTGACAATGGGGGCTGGGGCTGCCCCTGGTGCCTCCTGGCCTGCCCTGCTCCCTGGCTGAGGTGATGGGATTGGTCCTGCTTGCTGGGTTCCACTCTGTTGTCCCAAAGAGCCCACATGGCTCCCACCTCCCAGACAGCCCAGGGTCCCAGTGACCTGGAGGGCCATGGAAAATAAAATCTCATGAACTGCAGGCAGCAAAGAAAACTTTCTAGCAAGAATTATATGACTGAACCTCAGCTCATGACTCTTGTCTGTAACTCAGGGAGGGAAACTGTGACAGGAGGTGGAGACAGGGTGCACAGCGCAGGAGGAAGGTACTGCATCTGCAGGCACAGCACGAGGAACATAGAGGTCTGCCCAGGAAGGAAGAAGAGCTGTGGGCAGTTCAGTGAATCTGGAGGAGGAAGCAGTTCTGACGGAAATAGTGACCTGGATTCCCAGATCACTGAATTGCAGGAAGGCTTGGAGTCTAATTGAGTAGCCAGGAAAAAACCCAAACCAAAACAACAAAAAAACCTGAGCAGAAACTCAAATTAGAGCCTGAGGAGAAACTGGAGGTCCTTCAATCCAGCAGAAAAGCTTTCTGGATGGAGAAAAAGGGTGGCAGTGAGAAAACAACTTGGAGCTCAAGCTGCACAACAGCAGAGGCTTTCCAAAGCACTGGAAAGGAATTTAGTTGAACCAGCAGGAAGTTCCTCAGTTGGACAGTATACAGGAGCAGACCTAGGAGGCAAACCTCAACATGTGGCCAAGGCAGGTGGAGACAGTTACACTGCCCTGAAATCATAGAATGATTTGGGTTGGAGGTCCCCTTAAGATCAACTTAACTCTATGGACACTCCTCTTCCATTACTAAGGCTGTGCAGCCTCAGCAACTGGGAACTGGGTTTTTCAGTAATTATACATCATTATTACATATAATCATATCATATTATTGATTTTCTTTGCTGCTAAAAAGGAAGTAGTTTGAAATGAAGCCATTAATACAAGGAGATATATGGATTTCTAGCAGCAATGTGTGGAAATATGAATAGAATTCTACAAAGGAAAAACCTTCCTCCTCAGTAGAGTGTTCATGATGCCCAGAAGGTGGTGTCTCAAGACAAGGTGTCTCAATGACTGGAATGCACACGCTGGAGCACACGGACAGAACTCTACAGTTTATTGATTCAAACCCTCATGTGGATGCACCTGCATTGACTAGAGTGACTAGAGAGATTTCCATGTGTCTAGCTTGCCTTTATGGATATAAAGAGCAAGTTAAACCTGAGTAATAGTATCTGGATTCAATACACATCAGAGTCAGCTGGTTTAAAGCAGTGCCCTGAGGCCAGATCTCTTGCCTCTCCTGCTAGCAGTATGTACAGCTCAGAGTAAAGTCCTTCCATGCAGCCGTGCTGCCACCAGCCCCTCTGGGGGTTAACCTGCAAGCTTCCTTCTTTCAACCACCCACACTTCTGGCAGGGAGGTAATTCCTGTCACCCAGTCCTGTGCCCAGGGCAAACTATGCTTGCAAACTGTAGCTGGCCCAGCACTCGTGTGGGATGGACACGTTCCTGCTCCATCCTTGCTCAGCATGGTCTCTTTCACACCTGCCTATGCACAGCTGACAAGCTGATGGGAATTTGGGGTGGGGTGAGTGTTCATTTCCTTAGGCTGGGTGCCAGAGCAGCAAACAATAGTGCTGGGGAGGGGTGAAGGGGGCTCTTACTTATGTGTGTTCAGAGGAGGCTGCTTGAGCTGTTCCCTTTCAGAAAACACTTGGAGATATGGAAGCTGGAGCTTTGTGTGACCCCAAGGAAACATCCAGAAGTGCTGAGGGATCCATCAGCTGTCATCAACAGACAGACATAGCTGAGGTGGGTGACCAGCACAGGCAGAGTAATGTAACTTGCAGAGACCTGGCCAGCAGCAGACAGTGCTGGTAATAAAACACCTTAGTAAAAAATTACTGGTAGGTAGCACTTCACCATTAAATGCTTTTGCTAAATGGGTGAGTGCTGTCTCTCAGATCCCTAACACAGCACCAGAGGGGGTAATGCTGCTCTGCTCATTCACAGTAAAGCTGCCTTGGATAGCATGGAGTAGCACCCAGTTTTAACCCATCACTGTGGAAGTATGGAGAGATCCTTTCCTTTGATGGATTTCTGAACTAGCATATCTTGTTCTCCACTCCCACCTCTCAAGCTGCAGGTCTCCGGTATATCCTTGAATGCCCCTCTGCTCTCCAGCTGCTGTTTCTGCAAGGACCAGTCTCCTGAGGCTCTACACTATGTCTGGCAGCTCCCAGGAGAAAGAATCTCACGTGTCTGTGGGTTCAGATGCCCAGCACAAGCAATATTCATTAGCCCTGGCAGGTAAGGGCATAGCATAGTGTCACTTCTTTGTTTCTGCTGGTTATCCAGCCCCATCAGGTAAGTGAGGCCAAGGATCTGAATAGGGTAGGTCTAATGGAGAATCTCCCTTGACAGAAGGACTCCTGTGAGCTAAGAAGTCCTTGCAATTTCCTTCATCCCTAATTTTATGATAAATTAATTAGCTGTATTCAGCTTTGGGGTTTTTTTGGTTTTTGTTTATTTTTTCCCCATGCCTTTTCTTTTACCTTCTCTCCCTGTTAGTCTCTTTAAATATTCAGGTGTGTAATGCCTTCCTGACCACAAACATCATTCAGAAGGGAAACAGAAGTTAAAAACCTGACATCACTCTGAAGTTCATTTGTGGTGTGGGTGTAAACCAGACCCAGCTTTAACAACACAACATACTTTCTCCTGTGGCTGCCTCTCTTTCTGGTAGTGGAAACAGGACAACATTATCTTCTTCCAGAGCATCATCATGAATCCTTGTGAGTAGCAGTGATGGCCCTGGAGTGCAGTGCCAGGGTGATCTTTAAAGGTGTAAAGCCGTGCCTGCCCGTGAAGAAAGGAGGCTTCACTCTGACCTCTGGCGATGGCAGGGACCAACCCCAAGGTGAAGCCCGAGCTCTCTGCCGTGAGCCAGCCCGCCGGCACCGCACGGCACGGCCCCTCCGAGAGCTCCGCGTTCCCCCGCACGAGCCAGCCCGGGGCAGGGCGGGTCCGGCGGAGCGCCAGCGCTGCCTTTCCCCGCCACTCCCCTCGCACAGCACCCGGGTGCCTCTGCCGACCGGCCGCTCCCGGGGCCCTTCCCAAGGGTCCATCCCCACGCGCGACCTGGTGGCTGTGCCTCCCAGCGCCCGCTCGGGTCCTGTCCCCGCAGTGCGCTCCGCCGGGGCCGGGCGGCGTCCGGAGGGTGGCCGGGCAGTGTCCAGGCGGTGTCCGGGCAGTGTCCGGAGGGTGTCCCGGCGGTGTCCGGGCGGTGTCCCGCCGTCCCGCAGTGGCACCTGCTGCCAGGGCCGGGCAGCGCCGCCGCCCCGGGCAGTCCGTGGTTTAAACGCCGTTTGCCGGCGTCGGGGACCCGTTTGTCGCACTCGACCCATGACCCGCTGGTGGGATCAGGATTGCGAACCTGATGCCTTCGTTCCAGCGGGATTCTGCCTGCCTGGGGACCTGGCCCGTTAAGCGAAAGGACGAACGCCTGCAGAAACACCTTCCTGCAGGCACAGCAGGCGGCTGTGCAGCACTCACTGGGGGGGTGTGCACGGAGCCCTGACCCAGGTCAGAGAACAGCTGTAGCCTGAGGAGACTTCACTTCCCAAGCCTGATCATCTTCAAAGTATCTTTGCAGTAACAGAAAGGAAATATTTCTCCTTTGCAGTTTTTACTTCACTCATGATGCAAGAGTGACCTCATGAAAAAAAGAATACTTTCTTAGGGCTAGGTAGCAGCCATTTTATAAAAAGTATTGGAAGACACCAGTGAAAGGCTGCAGTCATCTCTAACGGATTTCAGAGCATGACAGAAAGTCTGTTACTAGTTCCCTTTGTTCTTCCAGATAAGTTATTCATAACCACGGCTCCCATGGCAGGTCCTGAGCCCATTTTGGCCAGGCTGCTCCCTGTGGTGGTGGCCAGCCCCAGCTGTTGTGTTACCATGAGGCCATGACTGCACTGTTTAATAATTTTGCTTTTGTCTTCTTTTGCAGAGCTGTTAAAACCAGCAGTCAGCCAAGCGAGCAGAACAATACTGAGAATGCTAAACATGGCACCCTCAAAATCATATGAGCAAAGCGCTTGTTTATCCTCACACCTTGGGAACAGCCTACTAGCACAGGTGATGGATGATGAAGGATAGGGTGCAGGGCCTAGAGCTTGCTGGGGAGTCTGGGAAGGACCAAGGTTCCCTGGCTGGATGAGCTCCCTGCCTCATGTGTGCTGCAGGGGGTGGCCTCCTTCCTTCCCCATTTCCTGCAAGAGAAGGTAGGATGCTGGGTTAGGATGTAAGGGGGGGGGGAGGAACATGTTAGTGAGCATCTTCCAAAGACATATTTCATTTGCTTTGAAGATCTGTTCTCTCTTTTCCGTTAAGGCATATGGAAATTGGATGTATTGTGGGCTGCAGTCATGTGGATGTTGGGTTTTCTGTTATGACTAAGGATTCAATACTGTGTAGCACCCTGTAATGTGGTCTGATAGGACATCTTCAGTTTACCACTGTAGACAAGTTTCTTTGATTGCTTTGTGACTGGTGCAATTGGAAACATATTCCAAACACAATGATGGGAAGAAAAGGAGGCCTATATTTCCCTTCAGTGCTCTCCTTCTGTGATCTATCTGGATCATGTACCCATGCAGTTTTCTGTGGTTCTTTTGCATACAGCTACCCCCTGAGTGAAGTAAAAATCTCTCTGCTTTCTTGACATAATAGAAGCTATTCCTTCAAGGCATGGGGCTTTCCAGGTTAGTAATAAACGTATCATTGTGTTTCTTAAAGGTAGAGCTTCTGCAAGAGTAGTTCATAAACAAGTGTCATGGGATGTTTTCAGAGCAACTGAAGGTCTGCTCCACTTCCACAGAGATAATGAAAGTCTTGCTGTTGACAATACCCTGCTTCACCTCCAGTTGTTATTCCAGCAGAAGAGATGTGTCTCGTGGTCCTGTGTCACATCTGCAAGCCCTTTGGGCTGCTGATCCCTGTCCTTTGTGAAGCTGTGCCAGGCACTAATTTATCAGCGATCCAGTAAAATGCTGCATCCTACCTTAAAACTCCTGAAGACAGAAAACAAATTCATAAGCTTTGGTCTGCAGGTGTCAACACACAAACCTGCCTGCACAGGTGGGAGAGTTCAATCCTGTCCATCGGTTGCATTCCGTGCTTTCAAAGACCTGCGTCAGCATTTTTCAAGCCTGTACACACTGGAATTGGAACAGGAAGAAAACATCCACAAAACTCAAGTGAATGAACTGGTCAAAAAGTCTTGAAAGAGCGAAGTGGAGATCCAGCAAATGTGTATGTCTGATCCAGTCTACCCTTTCCATACACTACTGATACCATGTTCTAAAAATTTTTGTACCACTCTGAGCAAAGATCCAGCTGTGGTGTCCAAACCAGGTGAGATCTGGCAGGTTGGCATCCCAGGGCCCCATGTACCACACCACTGTAACGTGCACTGCACTTCAACAGCAGATTTTGTATTAGCTTTGAGACAAACTGCAAACTACAGTACAGCCATGAATTTGCTCCTGAGAACAGAACAAGCTTGTCCATGGGTATAGTGACTTGTAGCTCTTTTCCAAATGATCCAGCTCTAGGAAAAGAAAATATAAGGGTCTTGCACTGATGTGAGCTTAATGATTTGGGGATTTGGCTGTACTTAATGGCTCTGCTAACTGAGTGGAAAGACCACCTCTGCTCTGCTTCTGCTCCTCCTGTTCTTTCTAGGACCAAAAAGGAGGAGGTGAGGGCACAGCCTACCTCCTGTATGCAGGCAAGTGAAAGGGGAGGAGAGCATCCTGTTTTGCTTGTGTCTGCCACAGCCTGGAAACCAGCAGTGTGGAGCTCATCTTGTCCTTCCCCCTCCCCAAACCCAGCAAACCAGGCAATATTTCTCAGACACTTTCTACTCACCTAGATTTAGGAAATTTACAGAGGAATAAGTAACACAAAAAGAGCACAACGGGTTTGAATTTAAGGGATCTTCAGCTTTCCCCATCCTCAGTTTCTCAAGTTGAGACTTCATCTCAGTTCATTACATGCTTAAAGCAGAGATCAGCTCTTCCTTCTTGTTCATGCAGTGCTGGGAAAACTGGTTGTACTTTTGTTCAGAGAAGAATAAACAGCAACCACTGACATGGTCAGCTTGTTTCTACCATCATCACTGATCTTGGTCTGTCAACTGCTTTTGCTGCTTATTTGTTGGCAAAGACACTCAAACCAAAGGTCCTTTGGGAGACACAAAGACAATAGAAGGAAACATTTGCCTGATGTCTGATGTTACCGCAAAGAGCTGGCCAGTGCACATAAGAATATTGGACTTATGATGGAAAATTTAATGGGAAAATGGAATAGGACTTGTGCTTCTCAGTGCCTATCTGCTCCCTGACATATGGTCCAACTCTGGCTGAAATCAGCCTTTTTCAGCACAGTGGTACCTCTACAGCTGAAAGGCTTTGGGGCTCAGCTAGGCCAGGGTACTAGTCACAGCACCTCCCCTAGTCATTCCTTGTTTTCTATTCCTAATCCCATCATGTCATCCAGACTTCCAGAAATAGACAGCTGTTCCCATTTGAGTAGTCCTGATGTGGAGTACAATTTAAACCCAAGACACCAACCTTCTAATCCTTCAGGGAGTTTTTCCTTAGGTGCATTTTGGGTCTTCCCTCTTGCACCAGAAACATCCTAGTCCAGACACAAGCTGCAACTATTCTGTGCAGCTGCTTCTTGTTATCAAAAGAGTTCCTGTCTATGTGTGAAATGAAAGCTAGTTATAAAAGAAGAGAAAAATCTATGCCAAGTGGATTCCCTGGGGTTGGGCATGAGGCTGTGGGACTGTCTTAAACCCGAGGAGGTTAATTTTTGGTTATGCAAACAAGCTCTGGATGGAAAATGTTGCCTGCTGAGACTTGCTACTCTCACAACAACTAATGTGTAGAAACTTGGTGTATGTGGAGGTTGTGTCTCTGGGAAGTATTGTGATGGACCACTGTCAGTGCAGGAAACCTACAAAAAGTGGCATGGTCAGTGGTCTGTCAGGCTGTTTTCAGTGGATTTATTATAGATTTAGTAACATTTCATTGTTATTTTATGTATAATTCAGCTTTACTAGTTAGTCATCCAAGCAAAGGGGTTTGCAATGGAAGCTACTGCAGCTCAGGAGGACAATGTATATGAGTACCAGCAGAGCTCATGCCACAACAGTCCAAGCATAGGGTTGTGTAATTTGAAAGGGAGGGTACCTGTCTCTCACCCTCTGTTGCATTAACTTGAACTTGTTTTGCAGTGGAACTCATACAAAAAAGATACGTATGGTTGGTTTTGAAGTGTAAAGACAAAAGAACTTGTTGATAGCACAAGGACAAAGGCACAAACACACTAGAAAGGGTGGGCAAGAAGAGTTTAAGGACAGGTTCAACAACACATATTCAGATGGGAAGAAGACATTCTGCAGTAAACACAGGCAAGACAAGCTGTTCTGTATAGGGGGAGTGGGGGAAAGTGGGGGGGTGGAGGGTCGAGGGTAACAGCACAGAGACAAGGTTTTTTTCCTGAGGTTTGGAACTAAAGGAGAGAAATTTGGTATAGGGAAAACCAGTAATATAGAGCTGCCAGTCTCCTCTAGGCCAGTATTGCCACAAAATGCTGTTTGGAAACTAGATAGATATGAGAAGCTTTCTCAAATACTGGGAATCAGGAAAGAGATGGTCACAAAGCTAGCTTCAAATGTATTCAGGATGCTGTTCAAATGGACAGGAGGTTACAGAGCTGGAAATCTGGAGTCCAAATGTATGGATAACAGGATAGCACAGTGTGCAAAAAGCACATGAAAAAACACTGCAAACAAGCTTAAAAAAGACTTGGTAATGTATTGATCTCCGAGTCCAGAGGTGTCACTACAAAATAATGAAGTGTTGCCTCACTTTTCCTAACTTGAGAACACACATGCAAATTACTCCAGGCTGCATTAACAAGCACGTGTGGACCTGAGACTATAGAAATGTATAACACATGCCAACCTAGCAGCCAAATGTGGGCTCAAAAGTCACAGAGGGTAGGGGAAGAGTCCATTAAGCTATGAGACCTTCTTGTTAAGAGATGAGCAAAATCGGGAAGCACAAGAAAACTGTTAACGTTTTGCTGAGTTCTCAGATCTGAGTCTGTTACATTAATGTTTGAAGTAAAATAACATGATTTTATAATATGTTTCCAACTAGTCATTTGACAGCTTTCCACAGATGGTCTGCAGTATGCATAAAAATATAATACAAGTGGAAAATTCCTTGCCTTTATAGCATCCTTATGTGCTCTCTCATGTGCACACCTCCTGCATTCCTGCAGTAACAGTTTTAAATGTTACAATTTTGTGACCACGGGTGATTTTGTTGTGGTGAGACAAGGCTGGAGAAGTGGAGGCAGAAGAAACGGAGCAAGAAAGAGTGATGTTCCCAAAAGGAAAACAGAGTCCCTTGGACATGCAAGGGACTTGCAAGGAAAAACAAGGGGGTCAGTGAAGATGGTGTTAGCAGTTTATATAGGAAAGGGTAGGAGTTGGCTGAGATGCAAGGTGGAGAAACACCCATCAGGAGTGGGGACCAGCACAGCTGTAGATGTGAAGCCTTTTGGCGGAGGACATGGTCTTCACATGGTGTCCTTCACATGGGAGGAAGGAGTAGACAGAGGTGCTGGAGACTCCCATGTGGAGAGGGCCGGCCACAGATGTAGCAAAGAAGGATGAACAGTGTGCCTGGGATGGGCACACTGCGACACCAGCATCCTGCTCCATGGGTATGTGTGGAAAGAAAAGTGGTGGCAGAGAGGAAAAGCAATTCCGTGAGACAGGAAGGAATACGACTTCAAAGGGAATTTGCAGTAAGTGGCATCAGAAGTAGCAAGACAGCCAGGAGGATAGGGATAGAGAAGTGAGAGGCTGTGAAACTTACTGGTGCAAGCACTGGGATAAAGGTACAGACCAGGGTTGTTAGGCTGAGGGTGGTTAGCTGTGGTGCTGGCTGGAATCTCCCATTCAGAGGACAAGAAGAAAGGTGGGGAAAGGTGAGATTTGGGGACAAGGATTGGTTATAATGTGCTTACCTTGGAGGGCTTGATAAAGGGCTTGAATGAAAGTGAGATTTTGGAGAGGTAAAGAATTGAGTATGGCTAAAGGAACAAACTATTAGGAGGTAGGAGGAGACACAGTTTCTGAGGTATTTGGATAATCAAGAGCAGAGAATGGGAAATGCTGTTGACTGTGTAAGAGCCAGGGAGGGTGCAGGAGAGGGGCAAGACTGGCTCAGACACAGGAGAAGGAGAACTGGGAGAGAAGATGGAGCAAGAGGCGCTAGGGAAGAGCACAGAAGATGTCACTGGTAGGAAGATAGAGGAGGGAAAGGGTACAGCAGTGCATCAAAGCTTTGTGTGGCTGAGGAGTGCAACAGAAAAGTGGGTGGGAGTCAGAAAGTAGAGTTAGTGTGAAGGTGGAAAGGATGGAGAGATGGAATTATTCCAAGGTAGGGAAGGGGAGAGACAAATGAATAGGCAAATTATAACTAATGCAAGAATTAGCTGCTACAGCAGTAACTGAATTGTCACCCAAAGAAAGAGGATGAGGCAGGGAGTCTGTGAGCGAGAGGGTGGTATGATCAGGCTGGCAGAGGAGCATAGGGGGGCTGAGCCCAGTGGGGGGCAGAGGCAGCTGGCAGGAACAGATGCTGGGGCTGCTGTTCCTATGGCAACACACGAAGTTTAATGCAACAAGTGTAGCAAAGTGGCAGCGTTAGCAGGGGACCGCTCAGTTCATTTCCATGTCATGCTCCTCAGGGTGGGAGTGGAGCCATGCACCATCCCCGGGCACCAAGGCAGCAGAGCTCAGCCTTCAGCCTCTGCAGAAACCAGCACAAGTTACTGTCATGTTTTGAGGCCAGGCCCCCTCACTGCTGAGAAATGGATGTCTTGTGCTCTGTTTCCTCAATCCTAGGCATCTCAAAGCCCAGCAGAGGGAGAGCCGCTGAGCATATTGCCAGCAGCAGGGTGTGTGCATGCTCTGAGGGGGCAGCTCTGCAGCATGTGGCCTCTGCAGGGGGCGATGGAGGAGCGGGCATCCCCCCTCCCATCCCTTGTGCCCATGTGCCACGGGGCTGGGGGCTTAAATACCCCATGCCCTGGCTCACCGTGGCCTGGGGCAACTGGCACATAACCTCCAGGCACCTGCAGTGTGTGGGGCTGTCATAGCACGAGGCCAGTCTCCTTACACCAGGCAGAAAAAGCGTGTGTTTTTCATAGGCTGGGGCCTTATCATTGTGTGTCATTAATTTTTGGCAGAATTTTCCCTTCCTCTCCTATAGTATCTCCTGTATTCAATTGCTTTGGGTCTGCAGCTACTCTGCAGCATTATGCTCATGTGCTACGCCAAACAGCTGGAGACAGAGTACAAAGGCCAATTCTTCTGTTCAAAGAAGTCGTCTCCTAACGCGCTGACAGAGAGAACATCTCTCTAGTGTGTCGAGCAAGGATGCTGCTCCTTTTCCCTTTACGAGGAGACAGCTGGCAGGAGGAGGCTGACCCTGACAGGCCATGCTATCCGGGCTGCTCCCACTCCAGGAGCCGTCTGTCTGCGCAGGAGATCTGCCAGCCGCGCTTGGCAGTGCAGCTGCATCCGACAGCAGAGGGAGCTCCGGGAAAGGAAGAGGAGCTGGCTAAGCCCGGCAGGAGCAGCCCCGGGAAGGAGGGAGACGGGCAGGGCTTGAGCAGAGATAACTGCAGACGGCTTTGCTGCACTAGGTAAGGAGCTTTTAAAAGCATAAAGGGATGAGGGGGAACGGGGCCTGAGAGAGGGAGTAGTTGGAAAGCAGCCACCATGGAAACGAAATGCCAGAAAATCTGTAGGTATAAGAAGATAAGAAGGAGACACGAAAAAGAGGTGTCTGGGTGCTCTTTCTCTTGTAGGATTTAAGACTTAGGCTAACTTCAGGGTATCTGCTGCTAAATAGCTGTTAGGAGGAGGAGCGTATCTTAGTTACTTGGAGAGTGTTTTCAGTGTATCTAAATGCTAAAAAGGTCTGGCTCCATTTTTTTCCCGAGGAGAATGCCCCATGTTGAACACAGTTCTCAAGTCGAATTAATTTCAGAAAGTTTCAGTGACATTTTGAGAAACTCTAGTGCCATGAATTCACACCAGTATCAAAGCAAAGCATTGAATATGCCTTTGTGGCAGTGTAAATGCACCCGTTGGAAGTTGATGGCCATTTCTGTCACACTGGGGATGACAGCAATACCAACCAGCCACATCACAGCCCCTACAAAGCCAGAGTGTGGATATGATTCTCTAGCCACAGAATCTGAGCAAGAAAATAAATATTCTGGTCTTCTCATCCCTTGTTCCCCGTGGTCCTGGGTGCAGCACAAGAATGGGCATGATTCATTCTACAGTCTCCGGGCAACCCAGGGGAAAACTGCCTGCTAATTTCAGTTTTTGATGTCAGAACGTATAATTAACCTGACAAAGCAAAATGTTATTTTGGGTTAAGGCGTGATCAGACCTTCCTTCTCCCTCTACCTATTTCCAAATGGTGATAAAAAAACTTGAAGGTATTTGAGGCTGGGGGAGATATATGTTTTGTGGTGGCTATACAATTTTGGCAGTGTCCTGTAATACATAAAAATATTACCGGTGCTTTCCCCAATTAATTTGTATTCAAGGTAAACACAGAGAAACAGAATGATTTGGACATCACAGTAACCTTCTTCCCTGTCACTGCATGTGTCCAGTACTCTTCCCTTATATAAGTCTTTGGAACAGGAGATGAGGCAGGTTTTAAATAAGTGTGCTGACTGCCACAGTGGCTGTGGATAGGAATCACAGGAATACTTGGAATCTTTAAGGTGTGTAATGTTAGAGTGGAAGGTGTGATGCTAGATTGACAGTGGATATTTAATTGTAGAAGCTTTAGCAACTGGAATACTTTGGTTTACTGTCATTGTATTTGGAAAAGTATTGAGAAGAGGATTTCAGAGGTGAAGTTATATCATGTTGTTGTTATGTTTTCCCTTGGGCAGAATCTCTAGAATGGAGCGATTGATTTTGTTTGATCTATAATTTGTACACATAACTAGCCGAATATGCTGCAGTTAATGTGAAAAGATTAATATAATTTCAAGCAAAATCAACTTCTTTTAGTGCTGTGCTGGCAAGCCTGGGTTCTGTAGGCTCCCAGGCACAAAAAACAGCAGCTCTTTTGCAGTTCTTGAGGTGAGAAAAGAGCTCCAAGTCCCTCTGGGTCCCTGATTAAGGAGCTCCATTTTAAAATAAGAGTTCTATGCTCTTCTTCTACAGAGTGAATGGTGGTTTCTTTGCTCCACGGCAAAACAGGAAGGCAGAGAGAAGATTCAGCATGTAAGAAATTAATAATATATTATTCTCTTATCCCTTTTTTTCTGCTCTTTTTGCCCAGTCTTCCTCAACTTTTGGTGGAGTTTTTCTATGATCTAGCTGGGTGAGTCCTTAATCTTCAGCCATCTGAATGACTGGAGATCAGTCATTTGCAGGCTCTGAGCATTTTGGTCCCACGTACTTCCTTCTTTTTCCTCCTGCTGCTCAGAAATCTTTGTCCAGCTGTGCACCTCATTACGCCCTTGTGGCTAGGCTATTTTAAGAAAACTTCTTCTAAAGGAGTAACAAAATCAGCAAGCTCTAAGTATTGTACCTGTGTGATTGGGAAGTAAAGGTTAAGTGCTAGCACAGGTATAGCTCAGCACTCTGAAGATAACTGTTTTGCCATTTCTTTAAAGACCACCATTGTCCTAGATCCAGGTAGGGCACTTAGGGTTTGTGTCAAGCCATTTGCACATGGAGCCACAGCCATTTCACTGAGAAAACCACTTGAGATCTGAAGGGGGAAGAATAGCTTTCAGGCATGATTTGAAGAAAGAAATAACAGACTGATATGTCCCAGGTGGAGGCAGGGAAATTGTTCTGGTGAGGGGGGCTGGACAAACTGACAGCTGAAAGCTTCTTTTGGTCTTACCCTGCTAATTCTGATTATGACAGGTTTTTAATTTTTATTTCCTATTCAGTCTTCATGCTTTTTTAGTGTTTGTGGAAACCATGATGAGCAGAAGAGGTAGAGATAACAGAAGTAGTAAAGTGCAAAATTAAGAAAATAGGAAGAGCTAAGTAGATTAAGTGGACTAACGCAAACTAAACCCCCCCTCCCAGCCCACTGGCTCTAAAGATCTGAAGGTACTCAACACCTCAGTGGTGGTTCTTACCTGGTGCACTACTGAGCTGGGATCTGAGTAAGAAGATGCTGTGTTAGCAGGCACTACATTTGACTGACACAGGCTCTATTTGGGTTGATCAAGCAATGCACAATCTTATTCCTGCTTCTGCCAAATTAAAGTCCTGCTCAGGCAAGCTGCAGGGGTGAAGGGCAGGTTTGCCTGCAGCACAGCTTCCTGCCTTCCTGCCGTGCCTCCCTTCCATCTCATATGATGCTGTGTGCTTTGTGAATTTATAGTCCTTTATTGATAAGTACAGAATGAAACAGATTTGCCATCTGTTGATATATCCACTGGAAGAAATGTGAGAACTCGTGAAAACTAGGTCTTCTGTGTAACCAGAAGCAGCCAGCATGTGTTGTTCCTTTGGTGAGCTGCAGCGTGATGACACGTGCTGCTTACAATGAACATCATCACGGCTGCTGCTCTCGTTTAAAAATACAAAGGTACTTGCTAAGAATAAGGCCTCATCCCCCAAATCTCTGTTCCGTGTTCAGACAGCCATATTGCACATTGATGACTGCATTTGTATCATCACAAATTAAATAGAACTCGTGAGCACATTGTGGAGTTCTGGACATAATTAGAAGGGGGAAGAAACTGCTATTTATCTAAAACAGCCATTCTGATGATGATTGAGATATAGAGACCCCTTCTCTTTTCAGCACAACGACAAGGTAAGGAGTGACTTTTTTCCAGCCAGGAAGTTCAGAAGCTGGGAGAGTCCCGGCTCTGGAGCAGAACACGCTGGCTCTAAGGCCTCCAAGGGTCACTGTGCTTGTAACACAGAGGCTGCTGTGCCAGATGTTTGAAAATAAGCATAACAGCGAAGTGTCTTCAGGAAAAGTGATAACACAGCATGGTAGGGACAAAGTTTTGCAATGCTTTTTATAGTAGAAAAACATGCTTTTTTGCTTCTGTATCTTTATTAGTAAAATGGTAGTTAAAGGAGTATTGTCTGACATAACTTAGTTGGACTTTTGAAAGCTTTGACATTGTATCCTGGTGATGGGGCAGACTGAGCTGCAGCAGTCTTGCAGTGCAGCATCACAGCCCTCAGGTGACAGGCTTTCTTCTCCTCTCTGGAAGAGCAGAGGCCCTGAACCCCTCACCCCATGGCTGACTCTCCATGCAACAGGCTCTCCACAGCCAGCTGTGGGCAAACGCAAAGAAGGCCCTTGCCAGCATCATCTGACTGCAGGGCAGTGAAACAGCTGCCAACGCATTGCCTAATTTTGCCTGGAAAGTCAGCCTCAGTGCTGCTGTGGCAGGGTGCATAGTGCAGAGGGGGCACTGATGGGTGGGTGAGTGGATGGGAAGTGGCAGATTGGGGCTGACAAGTCTGACTGCAGCCCCAACCCCATCTCCCTGCCCATGTCCTAGATGAACACCACAGGTTGAACTGTTCAGCACTTAGAAACCCTTTTCTTGAGAATAGGTGGCCAGTAGCCAAGTGAAATGACTCATGCATCCTCCTCCTCATTTAAACTGGAGTCTTCCCCTTCAAGCTTTGCCCACTGCATGAAGCCAAATTGCCCTGTTTCTGGAGAGGGGAAAGCCGGTTCCCTGACTGTCCCTCTCTTCTATGTAGCCATCCACACTTCTTCCCAAGTAACTACCTCATTTACTTCTTAATCATAGAATCATAGAATAGTTTGGGTTGGAAGGGACCTTTAAAGGTCATTTTGTCCAATCTACAATATTAAGATTCCCCTTCATCTTAAATTTGCTTGGGAGAAAAATTTATCAGCCCACTTGAAGCCAGGACTGAAATACTTCCTAGTATGGAATTTCCGCACTGTTTTCCAAGAAACCGCTGGCACTCTCTATTTTTGGCACTATCTCTTCCTTATGTTTACCTTCTGCTGGTGTCCCTTTTACACCTGGCTCCCTTGGACTGAACTTGGACACCCACTGGACAACGTCAAGCAGGCATATCTGAGATGCAAAGGACAGCTGTTTGAGTGAAAAAGGAAAGAACTGGAAATCATGTCAGAATAAATTATCAGCTTTCAGCCTGGCCAAAGCCGTAACTCTGCTAGAGGGCTGATTTTTCTGAAATTTTTTAATTATATGCAAATGGGGACAATAATAAGGTTGAAAAATATGACATATTTGGCTAGTCAAGGTTATGGAACTTGAAAAATTGAAACTAAAATGCAATTGTAAAAACAAACAGGATTAATTTATCCTGTGAGGCATATGGCTGCATTGCTACTGCTTCTTAATGTAATCACTAATTCAGTCCTCTGAGCCATAGATCAAAATAACAATATTAGTTTATTTTAATTGTAAAGGGCCAACGTCAAAACCGTGCAAGCAGAAAGAAGCCATTTCCCCCCCACTGCCTCTGTTTTTCTGGCATCTCTTTTATCACATGAAGTAACTTGGAGCTGGCTGATTTGTACTTCTGCTGAAACAACCCTATAGACTATAGCAGGATAACAGAACAGCTGGGATGTATATTTGTCCCAAGTGGAGCTCTTTCAGGTTTTTAACTCCCCTCCTCTCTCTTCCGTCCCACCTCAGCATGTCTGAGGTGATCAGAGCCAGAAACAGCAATCGAGAAAGAGCTGCCCAAAAGCACTCAGGCTTGAGCCCGGAGAAGACCAAACCCGAGACAGTGGGAGAGGTCTTTGTTAGAGAAGTTTGAAAGGGAGGAATGTAAAGAGTTTTAAATTAAAACTCCTTTGCATTACCTTTAAATACATATCAAAACAAGTAAAAAAGAAACCAAAACAAACAAGTAACCCAGCATATGTTCTGTAGGAGGTAAGTTCTTCACACTTGTGTTTGCCCAGTCAGAAAGGGAATCTTAATTGGATCTGTATCTGCCCAGTTCCAGGTGTCTTCTCTCTCAACTCCCCAGTTATTTGTTTGTTTTGCTGGTGTGCCTCAGCTTGGCAAAGTGTCTTGATTGCTAAGTGAATGTAGATTCAGCCAGCTCTGACCAGCTCTGGCATCTGAAAAAATCCTTTTTCTTCCGCTTGAATTTCTCTGCCAGCTGCCTTTGAGTCAGGATTTCCCAGCCAGCAGCTCTTGTTATTATCTGTTTTCACTTGCCTTGATGTTTACCAGATTGGACTGCTTTTATCTCTGTAAACCCTCCCTCACTGTGGAGCCCCAGGATTACACACCCTATGTGTCTTGGCCACTGGGTCAGAGCAGAAGTAAATAAATAGATAATAAATTCACCTTATTGAAGAAACAGTGAGGTCTAAAATGCTGGCCAAAAATAACGTAAGTGATGATGATCTCAGGGAAGAAAATAACCAAAAGGCCAAATGAAGATATTAAAAATCAAAGCTGAAAATAATTGACAGCTCATTAGACTAAATTTGAGCTCTGCTAAAATTCTTCACCAGATGAAAACTCTGGTATGAAAATAGTGCTGAACAGCTGAGAGCAGGACAAGCTGGCCTGATTTTCTCTGGTCTCAGAAGTGAATTGCTGCTAAGAAGTGCTTTTATTTGTAACCTTAGATACGTCTAACAGTCATTTAGAGTGGAAGGTCTGATTAAAAATGCATCTAAAATTATAAAGAGGAGATTCTCAATCTTTAAAGGGCCATAAAACTATTCTGAACAAGCACCAAAGGATCAGTTCTCATCTCCTCCAGTTCCTAGAAATCATGGTAAGGAAATAAAATTTGGAAAAGATGAGTTTTTTTTTTTTTTTTTTTTAATTCCATTCTTGGTCAAGACCAGTGTAGTTTCAAACATAATAGATTACATCCAGTTCTAGTTAAAAAGGTCTGGTCAGTTGTCGGGTCAGTGTTCCACAAGTACTTCAGGATATCGGTGGGTTTTTTTCAGTTAAAGGAGGAAAAAAGTTTCTAATGGATTTTGAGGTGAGGATCAGGGTCAGTTCGGCTTCTTCCTCAGCCCGCTGTGTTCAGCCTCTGGAGCCGCCGGGGAGGAATCCGTCCCTGCAATCCCAGCGGTGCCGCCCCCCGCCCGGGCTAACACCGCCTTCGACTTTCTGGTTCCCTCAAGGGCTCAAGGCAGACACAAGAAAATTAACTTTTTTCTCCCCCCAGGTAATATTTTAGTAATTAAACCACGCAATTTCAACTTGTCGCTGTTTTATTCACCTCACGCACTAGGTTTCATTTACCTGCACAACGAAAACAAACGCCTGGCTTTGCCACCAGGCGCTGTCGCTCCCGTTGCGCCCCGCGGACACCTCCCGG